>NW_027667343.1:0-97500 GCF_963924665.1 Micromys minutus
TTCCACTTTTTTTGGAGCAAAATTGAAGAAATATCTCTTATTTCAGGGAAAAAAGGCAGAAATTTTCCTTATATTGGGGCAAAAAGGCAGAAATTCCTAATAATTTTTGGCAAAAAAGTAGAAATTCCCCTTATTTTTAGGTTAAAAGGCTGAAATTCCCCTTATTTGGAAGCAAAGATGCAGAAATTTCCCTTATTTTGGGGCAAAATTGCAGAAATTTCACTTATTTTGGGGCAAAATTGCAGAAATTTCCCGTATTTCAGGGAAAAAGGCAGAAATTTTCCTTATTTTGGGGCAAAAATGCAGAAATTCCCATTATTTTGGGGCAAAAATGCAGAAATTCTTATTTTGAGGTAAAAATGCTGAAATCCCCTTATTTGGGGGCAAAAAGGCAGAAATTTCCTATATGTTGGGGCAAATTGCAGAAATTTCACTTATTTCAGGGTAATAAGTAAGAAATTCCCCTTATTTTGGGGCAAAAAAGACAGAAATTCCCTTTGTTTTGGGGGAAAAAGACAGAAATTCCACTTATTTAGAGGCAAAAAGGCAGAAATTCCCCTTATTTTGGAGCAAAAATGAAGAAATTTCACTTTTTTATGGCAAAAAGGTATGCATTCCCCTTATTTTCGGGCAAAAAGGCAGAAATTCCCCGTATTTTGGAGCAAAATTGCAGAAATTCTCCTAATTTTGGGGCAAAAGGCAGAAATTCCCTTTATTTTGGGGCAAAAATCAGAAATTCCCCTTATTTTGGGGCAAAATTCCAGAATTTTTTTTTATTTTGGGGCAAAATTGCAGGAATTTACCTTATTTTGGGGCAAAATTGCAAAAATTTCCCTTATTTGGGGCAAAATTGCAGAAATTTCACTTATTTTCAGGTAAAAAGGCTGAAATTTCCTTTATTTTTGGGCAAAAATGGAGAAATTCCCCTTATTTGGGGGAAAAATTGAAGAAATTTTCCTTATTTTGGGGCAAAAAGGCAGAAATTCCCTATATGTTGTGGCAAAAAGACAGAAATTCTCCTTATTTTGGGGCCAAACTCAGAAATTCCGCTTATTTTGGAGCAAAATTGCAGAAATATCTCTTATTTCAGGAAAAAAGGCAGAAATTTTCTTTATATTGGGGCAAAAAAGCAGAAATTCCTAATATTTTGTGGCAAAAATGCAGAAATTTTCCTTATTTTTAGGTTAAATGTCTGAAATTCCCCTTATTTGGAAGCAAAAATGCAGAAATTCCCCTTATTTTGGGGCAAAATTGCAGAAATTTCACTTATTTCAGGGTAATAAGTCAGAAATTTCCCTTATTTTTGGGCAAAAAAGACAGAAATTCCCTTTGTTTTTGGGGAAAAAGACAGAAATTCCACTTATTTAGAGGCAAAAAGCAGAAATTCCCCTTATTTTAGAGCAAAAATGAAGAAATTTCACTTTTTTATGGCAAAAAGGTATGCATTCCTTTTATTTTCGGACAAAAATGCAGAAATTCCCCGTATTTTGGAGCAAAATTGCAGAAATTCCCCTAATTTTGGGGCAAATGGCAGAAATTCCCTTTATTTTAGGGCAAAAATCAGAAATTCCCTTTATTTTGGGGCAAAATTCCAGAAATTTTCTTTATTTTGGGGCAAAATTGCAAAAATTTACATTTTTTTGGGGCAAAATTTCAGAAATATCACTTATATTCAGGTAAAAAGGCTGAAATATCCTTTATTTTCGGGCAAAAAGAGCGAAATTCCCCTTATTTTTGGGGAAAAATTGCAGAAATTTTCCTTATTTTGGGGCAAAAAGGCAGAAATTTCGTATATTTTGTGGCAAAAAGGCAGAAATTTCCTTTATTTTGAGGTAATAAGGTTGAAAATCCCCTTAATTTGGGGCAAAAAGGCAGAAATTCCCCTTATTTTGGGGTAAAATTTCAGAAATTTCAAATATTTCTGGGCAAAATGGCAGAAATTCCCCTTATTTTGGGGCAAAAAGATGAAATCCCTAATTTTTGGCTAAAATTGAAGAAATTTCACTTATTTCGGGACAAAAAGGCAGAAATTCCACGTAATTTCTGGCAAAAAGGCAGAAATGACCCGTATTTTGGAGCAAAATTGCAGAAATTCTCCTAATTTTGGGGCAAAAAGCAGAAATTCCCTTTATTTTGGGACAAAAAGGCAAAAATTCCTAATATTTTGGTGCAAAAATCAGAAATTTCCCTTATTTTGAGGTAAAAAGGCTGAAATTCCCCTTATTTGGGGGCAAAAAGGCAGAAATTTCCCTTATTTTTAGGCAAATTTGCAGAAATTTCACTTATTTCAGGGTAATAAGTCAGAAATTTTTCTTATTTTGGGGCAAAAAACACAGAAATTTCCTTTGTTTTGGGGGAAAAAGACAGAAATTTCACTTATTTGGAGGCAAAAATGCAAAAGTTCCCCTTATTTTGGAGCAAAAATGAAGAAATTTCCCTTTTTTATGGCAAAATGTATGCATTCTTCTTATTTTCGGACAAAAAGGCAGAAATTCTCCATATTTTGGGGCAAAGGCAGAAATTCCCCTTATTTTGGGGCAAAATTGCAGAAATTTCCCTAATTGTGGGGCAAAAATCAGAAATTCCGCTTATTTTGGTGCAAAATTGCAGAAATTTCCCTTATTATGGGGAAAAATTGCAAAAAATTCTTTTATTTTAGGGCAAAATTGCAGAAATTTCACTAATTGTGGGGCAAAAAGGCAGAAATTCTCCTTATTTTGGGGCAAAACTCAGAAATTTCAATTATTTTGGGGCAAAATACCAGAAATTTCCCTTATTTTGGGGCAAAATTGCAGAAATTTCACTTATTTTGGTGCAAAATTGCAGAAATTTTACTTATTTCAGAGAAAAAGCAGAAATTTTCCTTATTTTGGGGCAAAAGGCAGAAATTCCTAATATTTTGTGCCAAAATTCAGAAATTCCCGTTATTTTGAGGTAAAAAGGCTGATATTCCCATTATTTGGGGGCAAAAAGGCAGAAATTTCCCTTATATTGAGGCAAAATTGCAGAAATTTCACTTATTTCAGGGTAATAAGTCAGAAATTTTCCTTATTTTGGGGCAAAAAAGATAGAAATTCTTTTTATTTAGGGGGAAAAAGACAGAAATTCCACTTATTTAGAGGCAAAAATGCAGAAATTCCCCTTATTATGAGGTAAAAAGGCTGAAATTCCTTTTTTTGTGGGGAAAAAGGCAGAAATTTCCCTTATTTTGGGGCAAAATTGCAGAAATTTTACTTATTTCAGGGTAATAAGTCAGAAATTCCTTTTACTTTGGGGCAAAAAAGAGAAATTCCCTTTGTTTTGGGGGGAAAAGAGAGAAATTCCACTTATTTATAGGCAAAAAGGCAGAAATTTTCCTTATTTTGGAGCAAAAATGAAGAAATTTCTCTTTTATATGGCAAAAAGGTATGCATTCCCCTTATTTTCGGGCAAAAAGGCAGAAATTCCCCGTATTTTGGAGCAAAATTGCAGAAATTCTCCTAATTGTGGGGCAAAAAGGCAGAAAATCCGTATATGTTGGGGAAAAAAACAGAAATTCGGCTTATTTTGATGCAAAACTCAGAAATTCCACTTATTTTCGAGCAAAATTGCAGAAATATCTCTTATTTCAGGGAAAAAAAGGCAGAAATTTTCCTTATATTGGGGCAAAAAGTCAGAAATTCCTAATATTTTGTGGCAAAAATGTAGAAATTCTTCTTATTTTGAGGTAAAAAAGCTGAAATTCCCCTTATTTGGAAGCAAAAATGCAGAAATTTCCCTTATTTTGGGGCAAAATTGCAGAAATTTCACTTACTTCAGGGTAATAAGTCAGAAATTCCCCTTATTTTGGGGCAAAATAGACAGAAATTCCCTTTGTTTTGGGGGAAAAAGACAGAAATTCCACTTATTTAGAGGCAAAAAGGCAGAAATTTCCCTTATTTTGGAGCAAAAATGAAGAAATTTCACTTTTTTATGGCAAAAAGGTATGCATTCCCCTTTATTTTCGGGCAAAAAGGCAGAAATTCCCCGTATTTTAGAGCAAAATTTCAGAAATTCCCCTAATTTTTGGGGCAAAAGGCAGAAATTCCCTTTATTTTGGGGCAAAAATCAGAAATTCCCCTCATTTTGGGGCAAAATTCCAGAAATTTTTTTTATTTTGGGGCAAAATTGCAGGAAATTACCTTATTTTGGGGCAAAATTGCAGAAATTTCTCTTATTTGGGGCAAAATTGCAGAAATTTCCCTTATTTTGGGGCAAAAAGGCAGAAATTCCATATATTTTGTGACAAAAAGGTAGAAATTTCCCTTATTTTGAGGTAATAAGGTCGAAATTTCCCTTATTTTAGGACAAATAGGCAGAAATTCCCCTTATTTTGGAATAAAATTTCAGAAATTTCAAATATTTCATGGCAAAATGGCAGAAATTCCCCTTATTTTGGGGCAAAAAATGAAATCCCTAATTTTTGGCTAAAATTGAAGAAATTTCACTTTTTTCGGAACAAAAAGGCAGAAATTCCACTTTATTTCGGGAAAAAGGGAGAAATGACCCGTATTTTAGAGCAAAATTGCAGAAATTCTCCTAATATTGGTGCAAAAATAAAGATATTCCCTTTATTTTGGGGCAAAAAGGCAGAAATTCCTAATATTTTGGTGCAAAAATCAGAAATTTCCCTTATTTTGATGTAAAATGCTGAAATTCCCCATATTTTGGGGCAATAGGCAGAAATTTCCCTTATTTTGGGGCAAATTTGCAGAAATTTCACTTATTTCAGGGTAATAAGTCAAAAATTTTCCTTATTTTGGGGCAAAAAAGACAGAAATTTCCGTTGTTTTGGGGGAAAAAGACAGAAATTCCACTTATTTGGGGGCAAAAACGCAAAAATTCCCCTTATTTTGGAGCAAAAATGAAGAAATTTCTCTTTTTTATGGCAAAAAGGTATGCATTCTTCTTATTTTCGGACAAATAAGCAGAAATTTCCCATATTTTGGGGCAAAATACAGAATTTCCCCTTATTTTGGGGCAAAATTGCAGAAATTTCCCTAATTGTGGGGCAAAAATCAGAAATTCCCCTTATTTTGGGGCAAAATTGCAGAAATTTCCCTTATTATGGGGAAAATTGCAAAAATTTTCTTTTATTTTAGGGCAAAATTGCAGAAATTTCACTAATTGTGGGGCAAAAAGGCAGAAATACTCCTTATTTTGGGGCAAAACTCAGAAATTCAATTTATTTTGGGGCAAAATTCCAGAAATTTCCCTCATTTTGGGGCAAAATTGCAGAAATTTCACTTATTTTGGTGCAAAATTGCAGAAATTTACTTATTTCAGAGAAAAAAGGCAGAAATTTTCTTTATTTTGGGGGAAAAAGGCAGATATTCCTAATATTTTGTGCCAAAATTCAGAAATTCCCCTTATTTTGAGGTAAAAAGGCTGAAATTCCCCTTATTTGGGGGCAAAAAGGCAGAAATTTCCCTTATATTGGGGCAAAATTGCAGAAATTTCACTTATTTCAGGGTAATAAGTAAGAAATTTTCCTAATTTTGGGGCAAAAAAGACAGAAATTCCCTTTGTTTTGCGGGAAAAAGACAGAAATTCCACTTATTTAGAGGCAAAAATTCAGAAATTCCCCTTATTATGAGGTAAAAAGGCTGAAATTCCCCTTTTTGTGGGGAAAAAGGCAGAAATTTCCCTTATTTTGGCGCAAAATTGCAGAAATTTTACTTATTTCAGGGTAATAAGTCAGAAATTCCTTTTACTTTGGGGCAAAAAAGACAGAAATTCCCTTTGTTTTTGGGGGAAAAGACAGAAATTTCACTTATTTATAGGCAAAAAGGCAGAAATTTTCCTTATTTTGGAGCAAAAATGAAGAAATTTCTCTTTTATATGGCAAAAAGGTATGCATTCCCCTTATTTTCGGGCAAAAAGGCAGAAATTCCCCGTATTTTCGAGCAAAATTGCAGAAATTTCCCTATAGTGGGGCAAAAAGGCAGAAAATACCTATATGTTGGGGAAAAAGACAGAAATTCGGCTTATTTTGATGCAAAACTCAGAAATTCCACTTATTTTCGAGCAAAATTGCAGAAATATCTCTTATTTCAGGGAAAAAAGGCAGAAATTTTCCTTATATTGGGGCAAAAAGGCAGAAATTCCTAATATTTTGTGGCAAAAATGTAGAAATTCTTCTTATTTTGAGGTAAAAAAGCTGAAATTCCCCTTATTTGGAAGCAAAAATGCAGAAATTTCCCTTATTTTGGGGCAAAATTGCAGAAATTTCATTTCTTTCAGGGTAATAAGTCAGAAATTCACCTTATTTGGGGCAAGAAAGACAGAAATTCCCTTTGTTTTGGGGGAAAAAGACAGAAATTCCACTTATTTAGAGGCAAAAAGGCAGAAATTCCCCTTATTTTGGAGCAAATATGAAGAAATTTCACTTTTTTATGGCAAAAAGGTATGCATTCCCCTTTATTTTCGGGCAAAAAGGCAGAAATTTCCCGTATTTTAGAGCAAAATTTCAGAAATTCCCCTAATTTTAGGGCAAAAGGCAGAAATTCCCTTTATTTTGGGGCAAAAATCAGAAATTCCTTTTATTTTGGGGCAAAATTCCAGAATTTTTTTTTATTTTGGGGCAAAATTGCAGGAAATTACCTTATTTTGGGGCAAAATTGCAGAAATTTCTCTTATTTGGGGCAAAATTGCAGAAATTTCCCTTATTTGGGGCAAAATTGCAGAAATTTCACATATTTTCAGGTAAAAAGGCTGAAATTTTTTTTATTTTGGGGAAAAAAGGGAGAAATTCCCCTTATATTGGGGAAAAATTGCAGAAATTTTCTTTATTTTGGGGCAAAAAGGCAGAAATTCCGTATATTTTGTGGCAAAAAGGCAGAAATTTCCCTTATTTTGTCGTAATAAGGTTGAAATTGCCCTTATTTTGGAGCAAAAAGGCAGAATTTTCCTTATTTTGGGGTAAAATTTCAGAAATTTCAAATATTTCTGGACAAAATGGCAGAAATTCTTCTTATTTTGGGGCAAAAACATGAAATCCCTAATTTTTGGCTAAAATTGAAGAAATTTCACTTATTTCGGGACAAAAAGGCAGAAATTCCACTTAATTTCGGGAAAAAGGCAGAAATGACCCGTATTTTGGAGCAAAATTGCAGAAATTCTTCTAATATTGGTGCAAAAATGAAGAAATTCCCTTTATTTTGGGGCAAAAATGCAGAAATTCCTAATATTTTCGTGCAAAAATCAGAAATTTCCCTTATTTTGATGTAAAATGCTGAAATTCCCCATTATTTGGGGCAAAAGGCAGAAATTCCCCTTGTTTTGGGGCAAAATTGCAGAAATTTCCCTAATTGTGGGGCAAAAATCAGAAATTCCCCTTATTTTGGGACAAAGTTGCAGAAATTTCCCTTATTATGGGGAAAAATTGCAAAAATTTTTTTTTATTTTAGGGCAAATTTGCAGAAATTTCACTAATTGTGGGGCAAAAAGGTAGAAATTCTCCTTATTTTGGGGCAAAACTCAGAAATTCCACTTATTTTGGGGCAAAATTCCAGAAATTTCCCTTATTTTGGGGCAAAAATTGCAGAAATTTCACTTATTTTGGTGCAAAATTGCAGAAATTTCAATTATTTCAGAGAAAAAAGGCAGAAATTTTCCTTATTTTGTGGCAAAAATCAGAAATTCCTAATATTTTGTGCCAAAATTCAGAAATTCCCCTTATTTTGAGGTAAAAAGGCTGAAATTCCCCTTATTTGGGGGCAAAAAGGCAGAAATTTCCCTTATATTGGGGCAAAATTGCAGAAATTTCACTTCTTTCAGGGTAATAAGTAAGAAATTTTCCTAATTTTTGGGGCAAAAAAGACAGAAATTCCCTTTGTTTTGCGAGAAAAAGACAGAAATTCCACTTATTAAGAGGCAAAAATGCAGAAATTCCCCTTGTTATGAGGTAAAAAGGCTGAAATTCCCCTTATTTGGGGGGAAAAGACAAATTTCCCTTATTTTTGGGCAAAATTGCAGAAATTTTACTTATTTCAGGGTAATAAGTCAGAAATTCCCCTTATTTTGGGGCAAAAATGACAGAAATTCTCTTAGTTTTGGGAGAAAAAGACAGAAATTCCACTTATTTAGAGGCAAAAAGGCAGAAAGTTTCCTTATTTTGGAGCAAAAATGAAGAAATTTCTCTTTTATATGGCAAAAGGGTATGCATTCCCCTTATATTCGGGCAAAAAGGCAGAAATTCCTCGTATTTTGGAGCAAAATTGCAGAAATTCCCCTAATTGTGGGGCAAAAAGGCAGAAAATCCCTATATGTTGGGGAAAAAGACAGAAATTCGGCTTCTTTTGATGCAAAACTCAGAAATTCCACTTATTTTCCAGCAAAATTGCAGAAATATCTCGTATTTCAGGGAAAAAAGGCAGAAATTTTCCTTATATTGGGGCAAAAAGGCAGAAATTCCTAATATTTTGTGGCAAAAATGTAGAAATTCTTCTTATTTTGAGGTATAAAAGCTGAAATTCCCCTTATTTGGAAGCAAAAATGCAGAAATTTCCCTTATTTTGGGGCAAAATTGCAGAAATTTCATTTATTTCAGGGTAATAAGTCAGAAATTCCCCTTATTTTGGGGCAAAAAAGACAGAAATTCCCTTTGTTTTGGGGGAAAAAGACAGAAATTCCAATTATTTAGAGGCAAAAAGGCAGAAATTCCCCTTATTTTGGAGCAAAAATGAAGAAATTTCACTTTTTTATGGCAAAAAGGTATGCATTCCCCTTATTTTCGGGCAAAACGGCAGAAATTCCTCGTATTTTGGAGCAAAATTGCAGAAATTCCCCTAATTTGGGGCAAAAGGCAGAAATTTTCTTTATTTTGGGGCAAAAATCAGAAATTCCCCTTATTTTGGGGCAAAATTCCAGAAATGTTCTTTATTTTGGGGCAAAATTGCAGGAATTTACCTTATTTTGGGGCAAAATTGCAGAAATTTCCCTTATTTGGGGCAAAATTGCAGAAATTTCACTTATTTTCAGGTAAAAAGGCTGAAATTTCCTTTATTTTGGGGTAAAAAGGGAGAAATTCCCCTTATTTTTGGGAAAAATTGCAGAAATTTTCTTTATTTTGGGGCAAAAAGGCAGAAATTCCGTATATTTTGTGGCAAAAAGGCAGAAATTTCCCATATTTTGACGTAATAAGGTTGAAATTCCCCTTATTTTGGGGCAAAAAGGCAGAAATTCCCCTTATTTTAAGGTAAAATTTTAGAAATTTCAAATATTTCTGGACAAAATCGCAGAAATTCCCCTTATTTTGGGGCAAAAACATGAAATCCCTAATTTTTGGCTAAAATTGAAGAAATTTCACTTATTTCGGGACAAAAAGGCAGAAATTCCACTTAATTTCGGGAAAAAGGCAGAAATGACCTGTATTTTGAAGCAAAATTGCAGAAATTCTTCTAATATTGGTGCAAAAATGAAGAAATTCCCTTTATTTTGGGGCAAAAATGCAGAAATTCCTAATATTTTGGTGCAAAAATCAGAAATTTCCCTTATTTTGATGTAAAATGCTGAAATTCCCCATATTTTGGGGCAAAAGGCAAAAATTTCCCTTATTTTGGGGCAAATTTGCAAAAATTTCAATTATTTCTGGGTAATAAGTAGAAATTTTTCTTATTTTGGGGCAAAAAAGACAGAAATTTCCTTTGTTTTGGGGGAAAAAGACAGAAATTCCACTTATTTTGGGGCAAAAACGCAAAAGTTCCCCTTATTTTGGAGCAAAAATGAAGAAATTTCCCTTTTTTATGGAAAAAAGGTATGCATTCTTCTTATTTTCGGACAAAAAAGAAGAAATTCCCTATATTTTGGGGCAAAAGGCAGAAATTCCCCTTATTTTGGGGCAAAATTCCAGAAATTTCCCTAATTGTGGGGCAAAAATCAGAAATTCCTTTTATTTTGGGGCAAAATTACAGAAATTTCCCTTATTATGGGGAAAAATTGCAAAAAATTTCTTTTATTTTAGGGCAAATTTGCCGAAATTTCACTAATTGTGGGGCCAAAAGTTAGAAATTCTCCTTATTTTGGGGCAAAACTCAGAAATTCCACTTATTTTGGGGCAAAATTCCAGGAATTTCCCTTATTTTGGGGCAAAAATTGCAGAAATTTCACTTTTTTGGTGCAAAATTGCAGAAATTTCATTTATTTCAGAGAAAAAAGGCAGAAATTTTCCTTATTTTGGGGCAAAAAGGCAAAAATTTTTAATATTTTGTGCCAAAATTCAGAAATTCCCCTTATTTTGAGGTAAAAAGTCTGAAATTCACCTTATTTGGGGGCAAAAAGGCAGAAATTTCCCCTATATTGGGGCAAAATTGCAGAAATTTCACTTATTTCAGGGTAATAAGTAAGAAATTTTCCTAATTTTGGGGCAAAAAAGACAGATATTCCCTTTGTTTTGCGGGAAAAAGACAGAAATTCCACTTATTGAGAGGCAAAAATGCAGAAATTCCTTTTATTATGAGGTAAAAAGGCTGAAATTCCCCTTATTTGGGGGAAAAAAGAAAAATTTCCCTTATTTTGGGGCAAAATTGCAGAAATTTTACTTATTTCAGGGTAATAAGTCAGAAATTCCCCTTATTTTGGGGCAAAAAAGACAGAAATTCCCTTTGTTTTGGAGGAAAAAGACAGAGATTCCAATTATTTAGAGGCAAAAATGCAGAAATTCCTTTTAATTTGGAGCAAAAATGAAGAAATTTCACTTTTTTATGGCAAAAAGGTATGCATTCCTTTTATTTTCGGGCAAAAAGTCAGAAATTCCCCGTATTTTGGAGCAAAATTGCAGAAATTCCCTAATTTTGGGGCAAAAGGCAGAAATTCCCTTTATTTTGGGGCAAAAATCAGAAATTCCCCTTTTTTGGGGGCAAAATTCCAGAAATTTTCTTTATTTTGAGGTAAAATTGCAGGAAATTACCTTATTTTTGGGCAAAATTGCAGAAATTTCTCTTATTTGGGGCAAAATTGCAGAAATTTCACTTATTTTCAGGTAAAAAGGCTGAAATTTCCTTTATTTTGGGGCAAAAAGAAAGAAATTCTACTTATTTTTGGGCAAAATTGCAGAAATTTCCCTTATTTTGGGGCAAAAAGGCAGAAATTCCGTATATTTTGTGACAAAAAGGGAGAAATTTCTTTTATTTTGAGGTAATAAGGTTGAAATTGCCCTTATTTTGGGGGAAAAAGGCAGAAATTCTCCTTATTTTGGAATAAAATTTCAGAAATTTCAAATATTTCAGGGCAAAATGGCAGAAATTCTCTTTATTTTGGGGCAAAAAGATGAAATCCCTAATTTTTGGCTAAAATTGAAGAAATTTCACTTATTTCGGGACAAAAAGGCAGAAATTCCACTTAATTTCGGGCAAAAAGGCAGAAATGACCCGTATTATAGAGCAAAATTGCAGAAATTCCCCTAATATTGGTGCAAAAATGAAGAAATTCCCTTTATTTTGGGGCAAAAATGCAGAAATTCCAAATATTTTGGTGCAAAAATCAGAAATTTCCTCTATTTGGATGTAAAATGCTAAAATATCCCATATTTTGGGGCAAAAGGGAGAAATTTCCCTTATTTTGGGGCAAATTTGCAGAAATTACACTTATTTCAGGGTAATAAGTCAGAAATTTTTCTTATTTTGGGGTGAAAATACAGAAATTTCTTTTGTTTTGGTGGAAAAAGACAGAAATTCCACTTATTTGGAGGCAAAATGCAAAAGTACCCCTTATTTTAGAGCAAAATTGAAGAAATTTCCCTTTTTTATGGCAAAAAGGTATGCATTCTTCTTATTTTCAGACAAAAAGGCAGAAATTCCCCATATTTTGGGGCAAAAGGCAGAAATTCCCCTTATTTTGGGGCAAAATTGCAGAAATTTCCCTAATTGTGGGGAAAAAAAACCAAAATTCCCCTTATTTTGGGGCAAAATTGCAGAAATTTCCCTTATTATGGGAAAAAATTGCAGAAATTTCCCTTATTTTGGGGCAAAATTGCAGAAATTTCACTAATTGTGGTGCAAAAAGGCAGAAATTCTCCTTATTTTGGGGCAAAATTCAGAAATTCCACTTATTTTGGGGCAAAATTCCAGAAATTTCCCTTATTTTGGGGCAAAATTGCAGAAATTTTACTTATTTTGAGGCAAAATTGCAGAAATTTCACTTATTTTAGAAAAAAAAGGCAGAAATTTTCCTTATTTTGGGGCAAAAAGGCTGAAATTCCTAATATGTTGTGCCAAAATTCAAAAATTCCCCTTATTTTGAGGTAAAAAGGCTGAAATTCCCCTTATTTGGGGGCTAAAAGGCAGAAATTTTCCTTATATTGGGGCAAAATTGCAGAAATTTACTTATTTCAGGGTAATAAGTCAGAAATTTTCCTTATTTTGGGGCAAAAAGAAGAGAAATTCTCTTTGTTTTGGGGGGAAAAGACAGAAATTCCACTCATTTAGAGGCAAAAAAGCAGAATTTCCCCTTATTTTAGGGCAAAATTGCAGAAATTTCTCTTATTTGGGGGAAAAAAACAGAAAATCCCCTTTTTTGGTGGCAAAATTCCAGAAATTTCTTTAATTATGGGGAAAAATTTCAGAAATTTCTTTTATTTTAGGGTAAAATTGCAGAAATTTCACTTATTTCAGAGAAAAAAAGCAAAAATTTTTCTTATTTTGGGGCAAAAAGGCAGAAATTCCCCGTATTTTGGAGCAAAATTGCAGAAATTCCCCTAATGTGGGGCAAAAAGACAGAAATTCTCCTTATATTGGGGCAAAACTCAGAAATTCCACTTATTTTGGGGCAAAATTGCAGAAATTTCACTTATTTTGGGGAAAAATTGCAGAAATTTCACTTATTTCTGGGAAAAAAGCAGAAATTTTCCTTATTTTGAGGCAAAAAGGAAGAAATTCCTAACATTTTGTGCCAAAAATGCAGAAATTCCCCTTATTTTGAGGTAAAATGCTGAAATTCCCCTTATTTTGAGGCAAAAGGCAGAAATTTTCTTATTTTTGGGGCAAATTTGCAGAAATTTCACTTATTTCATGGTAATAAGTCAGAAATTTCCCTTATTTTGGGGCAAAAAAGACAGAAATTCTCTTTGTTTTGGGGGAAAAAAACAGAAATTCCACTTATTTAGAGGCAAAAAGGCAAAAGTTCCCCTTATTTTGGAGTAAAAATGGAGAAATTTCCCTTTTTTATGGCAAAAAGATATGCATTTTTCTTATTATCAAACAAAAAGGCAGACATTCCCCATATTTTGGGGCAAAAAACAGAAATTCCCATTATTTTTGGGCTAAATTGCAGAAATTTCCCTAATTGTGGGGCAAAAAACAGAAATTCCCCTTATTTATAAGCTAAATTGGAGAAATTTCCCTTATTATGAGGAAAAATTGCAGAAATTTCCCTTATTTTAGAGCAAAATTGCAGAAATTTCACTAATTGTGGGGCAAAAAGGCAGAAATTCTCCTTATTTTGGGGCAAAACTCAGAAATTCCACTTATTTTGGGGCAAAATTCCAGAAATTTTCCTTATTTTGGGGCTAAATTGCAGAAATTTCACCTATTTTGGGGCAAAATTGCAGAAATTTCACTTATTTTAGGGAAAAAAGGCAGAAATTTTTGTTATTTTGGGGCAAAAAGGAAGAAATTCTCCATATTTTGGTGCAAAAATCAGAAATTTCCTTTATTTTGATGTAAAATGCAGAAATTCCCCTTATTTTGGGGCAAAAGGCAGAAATTTCCCTTTTTTGGGGCAAATTTGCAGAAATTTCCCTTATTTCAGGGAAAAAGCAGAAATTTTCCTTATTTTGGGGCAAAAAGGCAGAAATTCCTAATATTTTGTGCCAAAATTCAGAAATTCCTTTTATTTTGAAATAAAAAGGTTGAAATTCCCCTTTTTTGGGGGCAAAAAGGCAGAAATTTCCCTTATATTGGGGCAAAATTGCAGAAATTTCACTTATTTCAGGGTAATAAGTCAGAAATTTTCCATATTTAGGGGCAAAAATGACAGAAATTCCCTTTGTTTTGGGGGTAAAACACAGAAATTCCACTTATTTAGAGGCAAAAAAGCAGAAATTCCCCTTATTTTAGGGCAAAATTGCAGAAATTTCCCTTATTTGTGGGCAAAAAACCAGAAATTCCCCTTATTTTGGGGCAAAATTCCAGAAATTTCCCTTATTATCGGGAAAAATTGCAGAAATTTCCTTTATTTTAGGGCAAAATTGCAGAAATTTCACTTATTTTAGAGAAAAAAGGCAAAAATTTTTCTTATTTTGGTTCAAAAAGGCAGAAATTCCCATTATTTTGGGGCAAAAATACAGAAATTCATCTTATTTTGGGCTAAAATTGCAGAAATTTCACATATTTCAGGGCAAAAAGGCAGAAATTTCCCATAATTTTGGGCAAAAATGAAGAAATTTCTCTTTTTGATGGCAAAAAGGTATGCATTCCCCTTACTTTCGGGTAAAAAGGCAGAAATTCCTAGTATTTTAGAGCAAAATTGCAGAAATTCTCCTAATTGTGGGGGAAAAAGGCAGAAATTCTCCTTATTTTGGGGCAAAACTCAGAAATTCCACTTATTTTGGGGCAAAATTGCAGAAATTTCACTTATTTTGGGGCAAAATTGCAGAAATTTCACTTATTTTGGGGCAAAATTGCAGAAATTTCCCTTATTTTGAGGTAAGAAGGCTGAAATTCCCCTTATTTGGGGGCAAAAAGGCAGAAATTTTTCTTATTTTGGGGCAAATTTGCAGAAATTTTACTTATTTCAGGGTTATAAGTCAGAAATTTTCCTTATTTTTGGGCAAAAAAGACAGAAATTCCCTTTGTTTTGGGAGAAAAATACAGAAATTCCACTTATTTAGAGGCAAAGAGGAAAAAGTGTCCTTTTTTTGGAGCAAAAATGAAGAAATTTCCCTTTTTTATGGCAAAAAGTTATGCATTCTTCTCATTTTCAGACAAAAGGCAAAAATTCCCCATATTTTGGGGCAAAAGGCAGAAATTCCCCTTATTTTTGAGCAAAATTGCAGAAATTTCCATAATTGTGGGGCAAAAAACAGAAATTCCCCTTATTTTGGGGCAAAATTGCAGAAATTTCCCTTATTATGAGGAAAAATTGCAGAAATTTCCCTTATTTTAGGGCAAAATTGCAGAAATTGCACTAATTGTGGCGCAAAAAGGCAGAAATTCTCCTTATTTTGGGGCAAAACTCAGAAATTCCACTTATTTTGGGGCAAAATTTTAAAAATTTCCCTTATAATGGGGCAAAATTGCAGAAATTTTACATATTTTTGTTCAAAATAGCAGAAATTTCACTTATTTCAGGGAAAAAATCAGAAATTTTCCTAATTTTGGGCCAAAATTCAGAAATTCTCCTTTATTTTGAGGTAAAAAGGCTGAAATTCCACTTATTTGGTGGCAAAAAGGCAGAAATTTCTCTTATATTGGGGCAAAATTGCAGAAATTTTACTTATTTCAGGGTAATAAGTCAGAAATTTTCCTTATTTTGGGGCAAAAATGACAGAAATTCCCTTTGTTTTGGGGGAAAAAGACAGAAATTCCACTTATTTAGAGGCAAAAAACGCAGAAATTCCCATTATTTTAGGGCAAAATTGCAGAAATTTCCCTTATTTGGGGGCAAAAAAACCCAGAAATTCCCCTTATTTTCACGCAAAATTCCCAAAATTTACCTTATTATAGGGAAACATTGCAGAAATTTCTTTTATTTTAGTGCAAAATTGCAGAAATTTCACTTATTATGAGGAAAAATTGCAGAAATTTCCCTTATTTTAGGGCAAAATTGCAGAAATTGCACTAATTGTGGCGCAAAAAGGCAGAAATTCTCCTTATTTTGGGGCAAAACTCAGAAATTCCACTTATTTTGGGGCAAAATTTTAAAAATTTCCCTTATAATGGGGCAAAATTGCAGAAATTTTACATATTTTTGTTCAAAATAGCAGAAATTTCACTTATTTCAGGGAAAAAATCAGAAATTTTCCTAATTTTGGGCCAAAATTCAGAAATTCTCCTTTATTTTGAGGTAAAAAGGCTGAAATTCCACTTATTTGGTGGCAAAAAGGCAGAAATTTCTCTTATATTGGGGCAAAATTGCAGAAATTTTACTTATTTCAGGGTAATAAGTCAGAAATTTTCCTTATTTTGGGGCAAAAATGACAGAAATTCCCTTTGTTTTGGGGGAAAAAGACAGAAATTCCACTTATTTAGAG
This sequence comes from Micromys minutus, assembly GCF_963924665.1. NCBI lineage: Eukaryota > Metazoa > Chordata > Mammalia > Rodentia > Muridae > Micromys > Micromys minutus. Next base: position 16,208 of record NW_027667343.1, read on the forward strand.
GCAAAAAACGCAGAAATTCCCATTATTTTAGGGCAAAATTGCAGAAATTTCCCTTATTTGGGGGCAAAAAAACCCAGAAATTCCCCTTATTTTCACGCAAAATTCCCAAAATTTACCTTATTATAGGGAAACATTGCAGAAATTTCTTTTATTTTAGTGCAAAATTGCAGAAATTTCACTTATTTCAGAGAAAAAAGGAAAAATTTTTCTTATTTTGGGGCAAAAAGGCAGAAATTCCCATTATTTTGGGGCAAAAAGGCAGAAATTCACCTTATTTTGGGCTAAAATTGCAGAAATTTCACATATTTCAAGGCAAAAAGGCAGAAATTTCCTTTAATTTGGGGCAAAAATGAAGAAATTTCCCTTTTTTATGGCAAAAAGGTATGCATTCCCCTTATTTTCGGGCAAAAAGGCAGAAATTCCCCGTATTTTGGAGCAAAATTGCAGAAATTTCCCTAATTGTGGGGCAAAAACGCAGAAATTATCCTTATTTTGGGGCAAAACTCAGAAATTCCACTAATTTTGGGGCAAAATTCCAGAAATTTCTCTTATTTTAAGGCAAAATTGCAGAAATTTCACTTATTTTGGGGCAAAATTGCAGAAATTTCACTTATTTCAGGAAAAAAAAAGGCAGAAATTTTCCTTATTTTGGGGCAAAAAGGCAGAAATTTCTAATATTTTGTGGCAAAAATGCAGAAATTCCTAATATTTTGTTGCAAAAATGCAGAAATTTCCCTTATTTTGAGGTAAAAAGGCTGAAATTCCCATTATTTAGGGGGAAAAAATGGCAGAAATTTCCCTTATTTTGGTGATAATTTGCCGAAATTTCACTTATTTCAGGGTAATAATTAAGAAATTTTCCTTATTTTGGGGCAAAAAAGACAGAAATTCCCTTTGTTTTAGGGAAACAAGACAGAAATTCCACTTATTTAGAGGCAAAAAGGCAAAATTTCCACTAATTTTGGAGCAAAAATGAAGAAATTTCCCATTTTTATGGCAAAAAGGTATGCATTCTTATTATTTTTGGACAAATAGGCATAAATTCCCCATATTTTGGGGCAAAATGCAGCAATTCCCCTTATTTTAAGGCAAAATTGCAGAAATTTCCCTAATTGTGGGGCAAAAAACAGAAATTCCTCTTATTTTGAAGCAAAATTGGAGAAATTTCCCTTATTATGGGGAAAAATTGCAGAAATTTCTCTTATTTTAGGGCAAAATTGCAGAAATTTCACTAATTGTGGGGCAAAAAGGCAGAAATTCTCCTTATTTTGGGGCAAAACTCAGAAATTCCACTTATGTTAGGGCAAAATTCCAGAAATTTTCCTTATTTTGGGGCAAAATTGCAGAAATTTTACTTATTTTGGGGCAAAATTGCAGAAATTTCACTTATTTCAAGGAAAAAAAGCAGAAATTTTCCTTATTTTGGAAAAAAGGCAGAATTTCCTAATATTTTGGGCCAAAATTCAGAAATTCCCCTTATTTTGAGGTAAAAAGACTGAAATTCCCCATATTTGGGGGCAAAAATGCAGAAATTTCCCTTATATTGGGGAAATTGCAGAAATTTCACTTATTTCAGGGTAATAAGTCAGAAATTTTCTTTATTTTGGGGCAAAATGACAGAAATTCCCTTTGTTTTTGGGGAAAAAGACTGAAATTCCACTTATTTAGAGGCAAAAAAGCAGAAATTCCCCTTATTTTAGGGCAAAATTGCAGATATTTCCCTTATTTGGGGGCAAAAAACCAGAAATTCCCCTCATTTTAGGCCAAAATTCCAGAAATTTCCTTTATTATGGGGAAAAATTGCAAAAATTTTTTTTATTTTAGGGCAAAATTGCAGAAATTTCACTTATTTCAGGGCAAAAAGGCAGAAATTTCCCTTAATTTGGGGCAAAAATGAAGAAATTTTTGTTTTTTTATGGCAAAAAGGTATGCATTCCCCTTATTTTCGGGCAAAAATGCAGAAATTCCCTGTATTTTAGAGCAAAATTGCAGAAATTCCCCTAATTGAGGGGCAAAAAGAAAGAAATTCTCCTTATTTTAGCGCAAAACTCAGAAATTCTACTTATTTTGGGGCAAAATTCCAGAAATTTCCCTTATTTTGGGGCAAAATTGCGGAAATTTCACTTATTCTCGGGCAAAATTGCAGAAATTTCACTTATTTCAGGGAAAAAAGGCAGAAATTTTCTTATTTTGGGGCAAAAAGGCAGAAATTCTCCATATTTTGGTGCAAAAATCAGAAATTTCCCTTATTTTGAAGTAAAATGCTGAATTTCCCCTTATTTTGGGGCAAAAGGCAGAAATTTCCCTATTTTTGGAGCAAATTTGCAGAAATTTCACTTATTTCAGGGTAATAAGTCAGAAATTTTTCTTATATTGGAGCAAAAAAGACAGAAATTTCCTTTGTTTTTTGGGAAAAATACAGAAATTCCACTTATTTAGAGGTAAAAAGGCAAAAGTTCCCCTTATTTTGGAGGAAAATGAAGAAATTCCCTTTTTTATGGCAAAAAGTTATGCATTCTTCTTATTTTCGGACAAAAGGCAGAAATTTCCCATTTTTTCGGGCAAAAGGCAGAAATTTCTCTTATTTTAGGGCAAAATTGCAGAAATTTCACTAATTGTGGAGCAAAAAGGCAGAAATTCTCAATATTTTCGGGCAAAAATCAGAAATTTCCCTTATTTTGAGGTAAAATGTTGAAATTCCCCATATTTTGGGGCAAAATTGCAGAAATTTTACTTATTTTGGGGAAAATTGCAGAAATTTCACTTATTTCAGGGAAAAAAGGCAGAAATTTTCCTTATTTTGGAGCAAAAAGGCAGAAATTCTCCATATTTTGGTGCAAAAATCAGAAAGTTCTCTTATTTTGAAGTAAAATGCTGAATTTCCCCTTATTTTGGGGCAAAAGGCAGAAATTTCCCTATTTTTGGGGCAAATTTGCAGAAATTTCACTTATTTTAGGGTAATAAGTCAGAAATTTTCCTTATTTTGGGGCAAAAATGACAGAAATTCCCTTTGTTTAGGGGAAAGAGACAGAAATTCCACTTATTTAGACGCAAAAAAGCAAAAATTCCTTTTATTTTAGGGCAAAATTGCAGAAACTTTCCTTATTTGGGGACAAAAATTCAGAAATTCCCCTTATTTTGGGGCAAAATTCCAGAAATTTCCCTTATTATAAGGAAAAATTGCAGAAATTTCCTTTATGTTAGGGCAAAATTGAAGAAATTTCACTTATTTCAGACAAAAAAGGCAAAAATTTTTCCCATTTTGGGGCAAAAAGCCAGAAATTCCCATTATTTTGGAACAATAAGGCAGAAATTCACCTTATTTTGGGCTAAAAATGCAGAAATTTCATATATTTCAGGGCAAAAAGACAGAAATTTCCCTTAATTTGGGGCAATTATGAAGAAATTTCTGTTTTTTACGGCAAAAAGGTATGCATTCCCCTTATTTTCGGGCACAAAGGCAGAAATTCCCCGTATTTTGGAGCAAAATTGCAGAAATTCCCCTAATTGTGGGGCAAAAGGCAGAAATTCTCCTTATTTTGGAGCAAAACTCAGAAATTCCACTTATTTTGGGGCAAAAAGGCAGAAATTCCCATTATTTAGGGGCAAAAAGGCCGAAATTCACCTTATTTTGGGCTAAAATTGCAGAAATTTCACATATTTCAGGGCAAAAAGGCAGAAATTTCCCTTAATTTGGGGCAAAAGTAAAGAAATTTCTTTTTTTTATGGCAAAAAGGTATGCATTCCCCTTATTTTTGGGCAAAAAGGCAGAAATTCCCCGTATTTCGGAGCAAAATTGCAGAAATTCCCCTAATTGTGGGGCAAAAGGCAGAAATTATCCTTATTTTCGGGCAAAACTCAGAAATTCCACTTGTTTTGGGGCAAAATTCCAGAAATTTCCCTTATTTTGGGGCAAAATTGCAGAAATTTCACTAATTGTTGGGGCAAAAAAAGAAATTCCCCTTATTTTGAAGCAAAATTGCAGAAATTTCCCTTATTATGGGGAAAAATTGTAGAAATTTCTCTTATTTTAAGGCAAAATTGCAAAAATTTCACTAATTGTGTGGCAAAACGGCAGAAAATCTCCTTATTTTGGGGCAAAACTCAGAAATTCCACTTATTTTGGGGCAAAATTCCAGAAATTTTCCTTATTTTGAGGCAAAATTGCAGAAATTTTACTTATTTTGGTGAAAAATTGCAGAAATTTTACTTATTTCATGGAAAAAAGGCAGAAATTTTTTTATTTTGGGGCAAAAAGGCAGAAATTCCTAATATTTTGGGCCAAAATTCAGAAATTCCCTTATTTTGAGGTAAAAAGGCTGAAATTCCCCTTATTTGGGGCCAAAAAGGCAGAAATTTCCCTTATATTGGGGCAAAATTGCAGAAATTTCACTTATTTTAGGGTAATAAGTCAGAAATTTTCCTTATTTTGGGGCAAAAATGACAGAAATTCCCTTTGTTTTGGGGGAAAAAGACAGAAATTCCACTTAGTTAGAGGCAAAAAAGCAGAAATTCCACTTATTTTAGGGCAAAATTCCAGAAATTTCCCTTATTATGAGGAAAAATTACAGAAATTTCCTTTATTTTAGGGCAAAATTGCAGAAATTTCACTTATTTCAGAGAAAAAATGCAAAAATTTTTCTTATTTTGGGGCAAAAATGCAGAAATTCCCATTATTTTGTGGCAAAAAGGCAGAAATTCATTTTATTTTGGGCTAAAATTGCAGAAATTTCACATATTTCAGGGCAAAAAGGCAGAAATTTCCCTTAATTTGGGGCAAAAATGAAGAAATTTCGCTTTTTTATGGCAAAAAGGTATGCATTCCCCTTATTTTCAGGCAAAAAGGCAGAAATTCCCCGTATTTTGGAGCAAAATTGCAGAAATTCCCCTAATTGTGGGGCAAAAAGGCAGAAATTCTCCTTATTTTGGGGCAAAACTCAGAAATTCCACTTATTTTGGGGCAAAATTCCAGAAATTTCCCATATTTTGGGAAAAAATTGCAGAAATTTCACTTATTTTCGGGCAAAATTGCAGAAATTTCACTTATTTCAGGGAAAAAAGGCAGAAATTTTCCTTATTTTTGGGCAATAAGGCAGAAATTCTCCATATTTTGGTGCAAAAATCAGAAATTTCCCTTATTTTGAGGTAAAATTCTGAAATTCCCCTTATTTTGAAGCAAAAGGCAGAAATTTCCCATTTTGGGGGCAAATTTGCAGAAATTTAACTTATTTCAGGGTAATAAGTCAGAAATTTTACTTATTTTGGGGCAAAAAATTCAGAAATTTACTTTGTTTTGGGGGAAAAAGACAGAAATTCCACTTATTTAGAGGTAAAAACGAAAAATTTCCCCTTATTTAGGAGCAAAATGCGAAAATTTACCTTTTTTATGGCAAAAAGGTATGCATTCTTCTTATTTTCAGACAAAAAGGCAGAAATTTCTCATATTTTGGGGCAAAAGGCAGAAATTCCCCTTATTTCGGGGCAAAATTGCAGAAATTTCAGTAATTGTAAGGCAAAAAGGCAGAAATTCTTATTATTTTGGGGCAAAACTCAGAAATTCCACTTATTTTGGGGCAAAATTCCAGAAATTTCCCTTTTTTGGGGGCAAAATTGCAGAAATTTTACTTATTTTGGGGCAAAATTGCAGAAATTTCACTTATTTCAGGGCAAAAAGGCAGAAATTTTTCTGATTTTGGGGCAAAAAGGCAGAAATTCTCCATATTTTGGTGCAAAAATCAGAAATTTCCCTTATTTTGAGGAAAAATGCTGAAATTCCCCTTATTTTGGGGCAAAAGGCAGAAATTTCCCTTTTTGGGGGCAAAATTGCAGAAATTTCACTTATTTCAGGGAAAAAAGGCAGAAATTGTCCTTATTTTGGGGCAAAAATGACAGAAATTCCCTTTGTTTTTGGGGAAAAAGACAGAAATTACACTTATTTAGAGGCAAAAAAGCAGAAACTCCTCTTATTTTAGGGCAAATTTGCAGAAATTTCCATTAATTGGTGGCAAAAAAACAGAAATTCCCCTTATTTTGGGGCAAAATTCCAGAAATTTCCCTTATTATCGGGAAAAATTGCAGAAATTTCTTTTATTTTAGGGCAAAATTGCAGAAATTTCACTTATTTCAGAGAAAAAAGGAAAAAATTTTTCTTATTTTGGGGCAAAAAGGCAGAAATTCCCATTATTTTGGGGCAAAAAGGCAGAAATTCACCTTATTTTGGGCTAAAATTGCAGAAATTTCACATATTTCAGGGCAAAAAGGCAGAAATTTCCCTTAATTTTGGGCAAAAATGAAGAAATTTCTCTTTTTTATGGCAAAAAGGTATGCATTCCACTTATTTTCTGGCAAAAAGGCAGAAATTCCCCGTATTTTAGAGCAAAATTGCAGAAATTCTCTTAATTGTGGGGAAAAAAAGCATAAATTCTCCGTATTTTGGGGCAAAACTCAGAAATTCCACTTATTTTGGGGCAAAATTGCAGAAATTTCTATTATATTGAGGAAAAATTGCAGAAATTTCACTTATTTTGTGGCAAAATTGCAGAAATTTCCCTTATTTTGAGGTAAAAAGGCAGAAATTTTTCTTATTTTGGGGCAAATTTGCAGAAATTTTACTTATTTCAGGGTTATAAGTCAGAAATTTTTCTTATTTTGGGGCAAAAAAGACAGAAATTCCCTTTGTTTTGGGAGAAAAAGACAGAAATTCCACTTATTTAGAGGCAAAGAGGCAAAAGTTCCCTTTTTTTTTGGAGCAAAAATGAAGAAATTTCCCTTTTTTTATGGCAAAAAGGTATGCATTCTTCTCATTTTCAGACAAATGGCAGAAATTCCCCATATTTTGGGGCAAAAGGCAGAAATTCCCCTTATTTTTGGGCAAAATTGCAGAAATTTCCATAATTGTGGGGCAAAAAAAAAGAAATTCCCCTTATTTTGGGGCAAAATTGCAGAAATTTCCCTTATTATGAGGAAAAATTGCAAAAATTTCCCTTATTTTAGAGCAAAATTGCAGAAATTGCACTAATTGTGGCGCAAAAAGGCAGAAATTCTCCTTATTTTGGGGCAAAACTCAGAAATCCACTTATTTTGGGGCAAAATTTTAAAAATTTCCCTTATAATGGGGCAAAATTGCAGAAATTTTACATATTTTTGTTCAAAATAGCAGAAATATCACTTATTTCAGGGAAAAAATCAGAAATTTTCCTAATTTTGGGCCAAAATTCAGAAATTCTCCTTTATTTTGAGGTAAAAAGGCTGAAATTCCACTTATTTGGTGGCAAAAAGGCAGAAATTTCTCTTATATTGGGGCAAAATTGCAGAAATTTTAGTTATTTCAGGGTAATAAGTCAGAAATTTTCCTTATTTTGGGGCAAAAATGACAGAAATTCCCTTTGTTTTGGGGGAAAAAGACAGAAATTCCACTTATTTAGAGGCAAAAAACGCAGAAATTCCCATTATTTTAGGGCAAAATTGCAGAAATTTCCCTTATTTGGGGGCAAAAAAACCCAGAAATTCCCCTTATTTTCACGTAAAATTCCCAAAATTTACCTTATTATAGGGAAACATTGCAGAAATTTCTTTTATTTTAGTGCAAAATTGCAGAAATTTCACTTATTTCAGAGAAAAAAGGAAAAAATTTTTCTTATTTTGGGGCAAAAAGGCAGAAATTCACCTTATTTTGGGCTAAAATTGCAGAAATTTCACATATTTCAAGGCAAAAAGGCAGAAATTTCCTTTAATTTGGGGCAAAAATGAAGAAATTTCCCTTTTTTATGGCAAAAAGGTATGCATTCCCCTTATTTTCGGGCAAAAAGGCAGAAATTCCCCGTATTTTGGAGCAAAATTGCAGAAATTTCCCTAATTGTGGGGCAAAAACGCAGAAATTATCCTTATTTTGGGGCAAAACTCAGAAATTCCACTAATTTTGGGGCAAAATTCCAGAAATTTCCCTTATTTTAAGGCAAAATTGCAGAAATTTCACTTATTTTGGGGCAAAATTGCAGAAATTTCACTTATTTCAGGAAAAAAAAGGCAGAAATTTTCCTTATTTTGGGGCAAAAAGGCAGAAATTTCTAATATTTTGTGGCAAAAATGCAGAAATTCCTAATATTTTGTTGCAAAAATGCAGAAATTTCCCTTATTTTGAGGTAAAAAGGCTGAAATTCCCATTATTTAGGGGGAAAAAAGGCAGAAATTTCCCTTATTTTGGTGATAATTTGCCGAAATTTCACTTATTTCAGGGTAATAATTAAGAAATTTTCCTTATTTTGGGGCAAAAAAGACAGAAATTCCCTTTGTTTTAGGGAAACAAGACAGAAATTCCACTTATTTAGAGGCAAAAAGGCAAAATTTCCACTAATTTTGGAGCAAAAATGAAGAAATTTCCCATTTTTATGGCAAAAAGGTATGCATTCTTATTATTTTTGGACAAATAGGCATAAATTCCCCATATTTTGGGGCAAAATGCAGCAATTCCCCTTATTTTAAGGCAAAATTGCAGAAATTTCCCTAATTGTGGGGCAAAAAACAGAAATTCCTCTTATTTTGAAGCAAAATTGGAGAAATTTCCCTTATTATGGGGAAAAATTGCAGAAATTTCTCTTATTTTAGGGCAAAATTGCAGAAATTTCACTAATTGTGGGGCAAAAAGGCAGAAATTCTCCTTATTTTGGGGCAAAACTCAGAAATTCCACTTATGTTAGGGCAAAATTCCAGAAATTTTCCTTATTTTGGGGCAAAATTGCAGAAATTTTACTTATTTTGGGGCAAAATTGCAGAAATTTCACTTATTTCAAGGAAAAAAAGCAGAAATTTTCCTTATTTTGGAAAAAAGGCAGAATTTCCTAATATTTTGGGCCAAAATTCAGAAATTCCCCTTATTTTGAGGTAAAACGACTGAAATTCCCCATATTTGGGGGCAAAAATGCAGAAATTTCCCTTATATTGGGGAAATTGCAGAAATTTCACTTATTTCAGGGTAATAAGTCAGAAATTTTCTTTATTTTGGGGCAAAAATGACAGAAATTCCCTTTGTTTTTGGGGAAAAAGACTGAAATTCCACTTATTTAGAGGCAAAAAAGCAGAAATTCCCCTTATTTTAGGGCAAAATTGCAGATATTTCCCTTATTTGGGGGCAAAAAACCAGAAATTCCCCTCATTTTAGGCCAAAATTCCAGAAATTTCCTTTATTATGGGGAAAAATTGCAGAAATTTCCTTTATTTTAGGGCAAAATTGCAGAAATTTCACTTATTTCAGAGAAAAAAGGCATAAATTTTTCTTATTTTGGGGCAAAAAGGCAGAAATTCTCTTTATTTTGGGTCAAAAAGGCAGAAATTCACCTTATTTTGGGCTAAAATTGCAGAAATTTCACATATTTCAGGGCAAAAAGACAGAAATTTCCCTTAATTTGGGGCAAAAATGAAGAAATTTTTGTTTTTTTATGGCAAAAAGGTATGCATTCCCCTTATTTTCGGGCAAAAATGCAGAAATTTACTGTATTTTAGAGCAAAATTGCAGAAATTCCCCTAATTGAGGGGCAAAAAGGAAGAAATTCTCCTTATTTTAGGGCAAAACTCAGAAATTCCACTTATTTTGGGGCAAAATTCCAGAAATTTCCCTTATTTTGGGGCAAAATTGCGGAAATTTCACTTATTCTCGGGCAAAATTGCAGAAATTTCATTTATTTCAGGGAAAAAGGCAGAAATTTTCTTATTTTGGGGCAAAAAGGTAGAAATTCTTCATATTTTGGTGCAAAAATCAGAAATTTCCCTTATTTTGAGGTAAAATGCTGAAATTCCCCTTATTTTGGGGCAAAAGGCAGAAATTTCCCTATTTTTGGAGCAAATTTGCAGAAATATCACTTATTTCAGGGTAATAAGTCAGAAATTTTTCTTATATTGGGGCAAAAAGACAGAAATTTCCTTTGTTTTTTGGGAAAAATACAGAAATTCCACTTATTTAGAGGTAAAAAGGCAAAAGTTCCCCTTATTTTGGAGGAAAATGAAGAAATTTCCCTTTTTTATGGCAAAAAGTTATGCATTCTTCTTATTTTCGGACAAAAGGCAGAAATTTTTCATTTTTTGGGGCAAAAGGCAGAAATTTCTCTTATTTTAGGGCAAAATTGCAGAAATTTCACTAATTGTGGAGCAAAAAGGCAGAAATTCTCAATATTTTCGGGCAAAAATCAGAAATTTCCCTTATTTTGAGGTAAAATGTTGAAATTCCCCATATTTTGGGGCAAAATTGCAGAAATTTTACTTATTTTGGGGAAAATTTCAGAAATTTCACTTATTTCAGGGAAAAAAGGCAGAAATTTTCCTTATTTTGGAGCAAAAAGGCAGAAATTCTCCATATTTTGGTGCAAAAATCAGAAAGTTCTCTTATTTTGAGGTAAAATGCTGAATTTCCCCCTATTTTGGGGCAAAAGGCAGAAATTTCCCTATTTTTGGGGCAAATTTGCAGAAATTTCACTTATTTTAGGGTAATAAGTCAGAAATTTTCCTTATTTTGGGGCAAAAATGACAGAAATTCCCTTTGTTTAGGGGAAAGAGACAGAAATTCCACTTATTTAGACGCAAAAAAGCAAAAATTCCTTTTATTTTAGGGCAAAATTGCAGAAACTTTCCTTATTTGGGGACAAAAATTCAGAAATTTCCCTTATTTTGGGGCAAAATTCCAGAAATTTCCCTTATTATAGGGAAAAATTGCAGAAATTTCCTTTATGTTAGGGCAAAATTGAAGAAATTTCACTTATTTCAGAGAAAAAAGGCAAAAATTTTTCCCATTTTGGGGCAAAAAGGCAGAAATTCCCATTATTTTGGAACAATAAGGCAGAAATTCACCTTATTTTGGGCTAAAAATGCAGAAATTTCATATATTTCAGGGCAAAAAGACAGAAATTTCCCTTAATTTGGGGCAAATATGAAGAAATTTCTGTTTTTTATGGCAAAAAGGTATGCATTCCCCTTATTTTCGGGCACAAAGGCAGAAATTCCCCGTATTTTGAAGCAAAATTGCAGAAATTCCCCTAATTGTGGGGCAAAAGGCAGAAATTCTCCTTATTTTGGAGCAAAACTCAGAAATTCCAGTTATTTTGGGGCAAAAAGGCAGAAATTCCCATTATTTTGGGGCAAAAAGGCCGAAATTCACCTTATTTTGGGCTAAAATTGCAGAAATTTCACATATTTCAGGGCAAAAAGGCAGAAATTTCCCTTAATTTGGGGCAAAAGTAAAGAAATTTCTTTTTTTATGGCAAAAAGGTATGCATTCCCCTTATTTTCGGGCAAAAAGGCAGAAATTCCCCGTATTTCAGAGCAAAATTGCAGAAATTCCCCTAATTGTGGGGCAAAAGGCAGAAATTATCCTTATTTTCGGGCAAAACTCAGAAATTCCACTTGTTTTGGGGCAAAATTCCAGAAATTTCCCTTATTTTGGGGCAAAATTGCAGAAATTTCACTAATTGTGGGGCAAAAAAAAGAAATTCCCATTATTTTGAAGCAAAATTGCAGAAATTTCCCTTATTATGGGAAAAAATTGTAGAAATTTCTCTTATTTTTAGGCAAAATTGCAGAAATTTCACTAATTGTGTGGCAAAACGGCAGAAAATCTCCTTATTTTGGGGCAAAACTCAGAAATTTCACTTATTTTGGGGCAAAATTCCAGAAATTTTCCTTATTTTGAGGCAAAATTGCAGAAATTTTACTTATTTTGGTGAAAAATTGCAGAAATTTCACTTATTTCATGGAAAAAAGGCAGAAATTTTTTTATTTTGGGGCAAAAAGGCAGAAATTTCTAATATTTTGGGCCAAAATTCAGAAATTCCCTTATTTTGAGGTAAAATGGCTGAAAATCCCCTTATTTGGGGCCAAAAAGGCAGAAATTTCCCTTATATTGGGGCAAAATTGCAGAAATTTCACTTATTTTAGGGTAATAAGTCAGAAATTTTCCTTATTTTGGGGCAAAAATGACAGAAATTCCCATTGTTTTGGGGGAAAAAACAGAAATTCCACTTAGTTAGAGGCAAAAAAGCAGAAATTCCACTTATTTTAGGGCAAAATTCCAGAAATTTCCCTTATTATGAGGAAAAATTGCAGAAATTTCCTTTATTTTAAGGCAAAATTGCAGAAATTTCACTTATTTCAGAGAAAAAATGCAAAAATTTTTCTTATTTTGGGGCAAAAATGCAGAAATTCCCATTATTTTGGGGCAAAAAGGCAGAAATTCATTTTATTTTGGGCTAAAATTGCAGAAATTTCACATATTTCAGGGCAAAAAGGCAGAAATTTCCCTTAATTTGGGGCAAAAATGAAGAAATTTCGCTTTTTTATGGCAAAAAGGTATGCATTCCCCTTATTTTCGGGCAAAAAGGCAGAAATTCCCCGTATTTTGGAGCAAAATTGCAGAAATTCCCCTAATTGTGGGGCAAAAAGGCAGAAATTTTCCTTATTTTGGGGCAAAACTCAGAAATTCCACTTATTTTGGGGCAAAATTCCAGAAATTTCCCATATTTTGGGTAATAATTGCAGAAATTTCACTTATTTTCGGGCAAAATTGCAGAAATTTCACTTATTTCAGGGAAAAAAGGCAGAAATTTTCCTTATTTTTGGGCAATAAGGCAGAAATTCTCCATATTTTGGTGCAAAAATCAGAAATTTCCCTTATTTTGAGGTAAAATTCTGAAATTCCCCTTATTTTGAAGCAAAAGGCAGAAATTTCCCATTTTGGGGGCAAATTTGCAGAAATTTAACTTATTTCAGGGTAATAAGTCAGAAATTTTACTTATTTTGGGGCAAAAAATTCAGAAATTTACTTTGTTTTGGGGGAAAAAGACAGAAATTCCACTTATTTAGAGGTAAAAACGCAAAATTTCCCCTTATTTAGGAGCAAAATGAGGAAATTTACCTTTTTTATGGCAAAAAGGTATGCATTCTTCTTATTTTCAGACAAAAAGGCAGAAATTTCTCATATTTTGGGGCAAAAGGCAGAAATTCCCCTTATTTTGGGGCAAAATTGCAGAAATTTCAGTAATTGTAAGGCAAAAAGGCAGAAATTCTTATTATTTGGGTTAAAACTCAGAAATTCCACTTATTTTGGGGCAAAATTCCAGAAATTTCCCTTTTTTGGGGGCAAAATTGCAGAAATTTTACTTATTTTGGGGCAAAATTGCAGAAATTTCACTTATTTCAGAGCAAAAAGGCAGAAATTTTTCTGATTTTGGGGCAAAAAGGCAGAAATTCTCCATATTTTGGTGCAAAAATCAGAAATTTCCCTTATTTTGAGGAAAAATGCTGAAATTCCCCTTATTTTGGGGCAAAAGGCAGAAATTTCCCTTTTTTGGGGCAAAATTGCAGAAATTTCACTTATTTCAGGGAAAAAAAGGCAGAAATTGTCCTTATTTTGGGGCAAAAATGACAGAAATTCCCTTTGTTTTGGGGGAAAAAGACAGAAATTACACTTATTTAGAGGCAAAAAAGCAGAAACTCCACTTATTTTAGGGCAAATTTGCAGAAATTTCCATTAATTGGTAGCAAAAAAACAGAAATTCCCCTTATTTTGGGGCAAAATTCCAGAAATTTCCCTTATTATAGGGAAAAATTACAAAATTTTCCCTTATTTTAGGGCAAAATTGCAGAAATTTCACTTATTTCAGAAAAAAAAAAGCAAAAATTTTTCTTATTTTGGGGCAAAAAGGCAGAAATTCCCATTATTTTGGGGCAAAAATGCAGAAATTCACCTTATTTTGGGCTAAAATTGCAGAAATTTCACATATTTCAGGGCAAAAAGGAAGAAATTTTCCTTAATTTGTGGCAAAAATGAAGATATTTCCCTTTTTTATGGCAAAAATGTATGCATTCCCCTATTATCGGGCAAAAAGGCAGAAATTCCCCGTATTTTGGAGCATAATTGCAGAAATTCCCCTAATTGGGGGGCAAAAAGGCAGAAATTCTCCTTATTTTGGGGCTAAACTCAGAAATTCCACTTGTTTTGGGGCAAAATTCCAGAAATTTCCCTTATTTTGGAGCAAAATTGCAGAAATTTCACTTATGTTGGGGCAAAATTGCAGAAATTTAACTTATTTCAGAGAAAAAAGGCCGAAATTTTCCTTATTTTGGGGCAAAAAGGCAGAAATTGCTAATATTTTGTGGCAAAAATGCAGAAATTCCTAATATTTTGTTGCAAAAATGCAGAAATTTCCCTTATTTTGAGGTAAAAAGGCTGAAATTCCCCTTATTTGGGGGCAAAAAGGCAGAAATTTCCCTTATTTTGGGGCAAATTTGCAGAAATTTCACTTATTTCAGGGTAATAAATCAAAAATTTTCCTTATTTTGTGGCAAGAAAGACAGAAATTCCCTTTGTTTTGGCGGAAAAAGACAGAAATTCCACTTATTTAGAGGCAAAAAGGCAAAAGTTCCCCTTATTTTGAGCAAAAATGAAGAAATTTCCCTTTTTTATGGCAAAAAGGTATGCATTCTTCTTATTTTCTGACGAAAAGGCAGAAATTCCCCATATTTTGTGGCAAAAGGCAGAAATTCCCCTTATTTTGGGGCAAAATTGCAGAAATTTCCCTTATTATGGGGAAAAATTGCAGAAATTTCCCTTATATAAGGGCAAAATTGCAGAAATTTCACTAATTGTGGCGCAAAAAGGCAGAAATTCTTTTTATTATGGGGGAAAACTCAGAAATTCCATTTGTTTTGGGGCAAAATTCCAGAAATTTCCCTTATTTTGGGGCAAAATTGCAGAAATTTTACTTATTTTGGGCCAAAATTGCAGACATTTCACTTATTTCAGGGAAAAAAGGCAGAAATTTTCCTTATTTTGGGGCAAAAAGGCAGAAATTCCTAATATTTTATGCCAAAATTCTGAAATTCCCCTTATTTTGAGATAAAAAGGCTGAAATTCCCCTTATTTGGGGGCAAAAAGGCAGAAATTTCCCTTATATTCGGGCAAAATTTCAGAAATTTCACTTATTTCAGGGTAATAAGTCAGAAATTTTCCTTATTTTGGGGCAAAAATGACAGAAATTTCCTTTGTTTTGGGGGAAAAAGACAGAAATTCCACTTATTTATAGGCAAAAAAGCAGAAATTCTCCTTATTTTGGAGCAAAAATGAAGAAATTTTTTTTATGGCAAAAAGGTATGTATTCTTCTTATTTTCGGGCAAAAAGGCAGAAATTCCCCATATTTTGGGGCAAAAGGCAGAAATTCCCCTTATTTTGGAGCAAAAATGAAGAAATTTCCCCTTTTTATTGCAAAAAGGTATGCATTCTTCTTATTTTGGTGCAAAAATTCTGAAATTCCCCTAATTTTGAGGTAAACTGCTGAAATTCCTCATATTTTGGGGCAAAAGGCAGAAATTCCCCTTATTTTGGTGCAAAAAAACACAAATTTCCCTTATTATAGGGCAAAATTGCAGAAATTTCATTTATTTCAGGGCAAAAAGTAAGAAATTCCCCTTATTTTGGGGCAAAAAGCAGAAATTTCTTTTATTATGGTACAAAATTGAAAATTTTTCCTTATTTTTGAACAAAAAGGCAGAAATTCCTCATATTTTAGGGCAAAAGGCAGAAATTCTTCTTATTTTGAAGTAAAATGCAGAAATTCCCTTTATTTAGAGGTAAAATGCAGAAATTCCCCAAATATTGGGGGGAAATGCAGAAATTCCCTTTATTTTGTAGCTAAAAGGCAGAAATTAACCGTATTTTGAAGCAAAATTGCAGAAATTCTCAGAATTTTCGTGCAAAAAGGAAGAAATTCTCCTTATTTTAGGGCAAAAAGACAAAAAATCTCCTTTTTTCAAGAGCATAAAGTCAGTAATTCCCCTTATTTTGGGGCAAAAAGAGAGAAATTTCGTTTATTTTTGGGGAAAAGGCAGTAATTGCACTTATTTTGAGTCAAAAAGGCGGAAAATCCCCTTATTTGGGGGCAAAATGAAGAAATTTCTATTTTTTATAACAAAAAGGTAAACATTCCCTTTATTTTCAGGCAAAAAGGCAGAAATTCCCCATATTTTGTAGCAAAATTGCAAAAATTCCCCTAATTTTGGGGCAAAAAGGCAGAAATTCCCCTTATTTTGGGGTAAAACTGCAGAAATTTCACTTATTTCGCAGCAAAATGGCAGAAATTCCCTTATTTTCGGCGAAAAAGGCAGAAAATCCCTGTATTTTGAAGCAAAATTGCAGAAATTCACCTAATTTTGGGGTAAATAATACAGTAATATTCTTTATTTTGAGGCAAAAAGGCAGAAATTTCCCTTATTTTAGTGCAAAATTGCAGAAATTTCCCTTATTTGGGGGCAAAAAAACAGAAATTCCCCTTATTTTGGGGCAAAATTGCAGAAAATTCCCTTATTATGGAAAAAAAATTGCAGAAATTTTCTTATATTAGAGCAAAATTGCAGAAATTTCACTTATTTCAGAGAAAAAAAGCAAAAATTTTTCTTATTTTGGGGCAAAAAGGCAGAAATTCCCCTTATTTTGGGGCAAAAGGAAGAAAATCCCCTTATTTTAGGGCAAAATTGCAGAAATTTCCCTTATTTGGGGGCAAAAAACAGAAATTCCCCTTATTTTGGGGCAAAAAGGAAGAAATTCACCCTATTTTGGCCTAAAATTGCAGAAATTTCTCATATTTCAGGGCAAAAAGGCAGAAATTTCCCTTAATTTGTGGCAAAAATGAAGCAATTTCCCTTTTTATGGCAATAAAGGTATGCATTCCCCTTATTTTTGGGCAAAAAGGCAGAAATTCCTTGTATTTTGGAGCAAAATTGCAGAAATTCCCCTAATTGTAGGGCAAAAAGGCAGAAATTCTCCTTTTTTAGGGGCAAAACTCAGAAATTCCACCTATTTTGGGGCAAAATTCCAGAAATTTCAATTATTTTGGGGAAAAATTGAAGAAATTTCACTTATTTTCGGGCAAAATTGAAGAAATTTCACTTATTTCAGGGAAAAAAAGCAGAAATTTTCCTTATTTTGGGGCAAAAAGGCAGACATTCTCGATATTTTGGTGCAAAAATCAGAAATTTCCCTTATTTTGAGGTAAAATCCTGAGATTCCCCATATTTTGGGGTAAAAGGCAGAAATTTCTATTTTTTGGGGCAAATTTGAAGAAATTTCACTTATTTCAGGGTAATAAGTCAGAAATTTTCCTTATTTTGGGGCAAAAAAGATAGAAATTCTCTATGTTTTGGGGGAAAAAGACAGAAATTCCACTTATTTAGAGGCAAAAAGGCAAAAGTTCCCCTTCTTTTGGAGCAAAAATGAAGAAATTTCTCTTTTTTATGGCAAAAAGTTATGCATTCTTTTATTTTTGGACAAAAAGGCAGAAATTCCCCATATTTTGGGGCAAAAGGCAGAAATTCCCCATATTTTGGGGCAAAATTGCAGAAATTTAACTAATTGTGGGGCAAAAAACAGAAATTCCCCTTATTTTGAAGCAAAATTGCAGAAATTTCTCTTATTTTAGGGCAAAATTGCAGAAATTTCACTAACTGTGGGGCAAAAAGGCAGAAATTCTCTTTATTTTGGGGCAAAACTCAGAAATTCCACTTATTTCGGGGCAAAATTCCAGAAATTTCTCTTATTTTGGGGCAAAATTGCAGAAATTTTACTTATTTTGGGGCAAAATTGCAGAAATTTCACTGATTTCAGGGGAAAAAGCAGAAATTTTCCTTATTATGCGGCAAAAAAGTAGAAATTCCTAATATTTTGTGCCAAAATTCAGAAATTTCTTTTATTTTCAGGTAAAAAGGCTGAAATTCCCCTTATTTGGGGGCAAAAAGGCAGAAATTTTCCTTTTATTGGGCAAAATTGCAGAAATTTCATTTATTTTGGGGCAAAAAGCAGAAATTTCTTTTATTATGGTACAAAATTGAAGAAATTTTTCTTATTTTGGAAAAAAACTCAGAAATTCCCCATATTTTGGGGTAAAAGGCAGAAATTCTTCTTATTTTGCAGTAAAATGCAGAAATTCCCCTTATTTAGAGGTAAAATGCAGAAATTCCCCAAATATTGGGGGAAAATGCAGAAATTCCCTTTATTTTGGGGCTAAAAGGCAGAAATTAACCGTATTTTGAAGCAAAATTGCAGAAATTCTCATAATTTTGGGGCAAAATACAGAAAATCTCCTTTTTTCGGGAGCAAAAAGTCAGAAATTCCCCTTATTTTGGGGCAAAATTGCAGAAATTTCCCTTATTTTGGGGCAAAATTGCAGAAATTTCACTTATTTCAGAAAAAAGGCAGAAATTTTTTTATTTTGGGGCAAAAAGGCAGAAATTTCTTTTATTTTGGTACAAAATTGCAGAAATTTTTTTTATTTTGGGGTAAAAAGGCAGAAATTCCCCATATTTTGGGGCAAAAACGCAGAAATTCCCCTTATTTTGAGGTAAAAAGGCTGAAATTCCCCTTATTTTCGGGCAAAAAGTCAGAAATTCCCCCTATTTTGGTGCAAAAAGACAGAAATTCCCCTTATTTTGGAGTAAAACTGCAGAAATTTCACTTATTTCGCGGCAAAATGGCAGAAATTCCCCTTATTTTCGGCGAAAAATGCAGAAAATCCCTGTATTTTGGAGCAAAATTGCAGAAATTCACCTAATTTAGGGGTATTAAATACAGTAATTTACTTTATTTTGGGGCAAAAAGGCAGAAATTCTCCTTATTTAGGGGCAAAAGGCAGAAATTCTCTTTATTATAGGGCAAAATTGCAGAAATTTCCTTTTTTTGGGGGCAAAAAACAGAAATTCCCCTAATATTGGGACAAAATTGCAGAAATTTCCCTTATTATGAAGAAAAATTGCAGAAATTTCCCTTATTTTAGGGCAAAATTGCAGAAATTTCACTTATAAGAAAAAAATCAAAAATTTTTTTTATTTTGGGGCAAAAAGGCAGAAATTCCTATTATTTTGGGGCAAAAAGGCAGAAATTCAAAATATTTTAGTGTAAAATTGCAGAAATTTCACAAATTACAGGGAAAAATGCAGAAATTTTTCTTATTTTGGGGCAAAATTTCAGAAATTTCACGTATTTCAGGGTAATAAGTCAGAAATTTTCCTTATTTTGGAGCAAAAAAGACAGAAATTCCCTTTGTTTTGGGGGTAAAGACAGAAATTCCACTTATTTAGAGGTAAAAAGGCAGAAATTCCTCTTATTTTGGAGCAAAAATGAAGAAATTATTCTTTTTAAGGCAAAAAGGTATGCATTCCCCTTATTTTTGGGCAAAAATGCAGAAATTCCCCGTATTTTGAAGCAAAATTGCAGAAATTCCCCTAATTGTGGGGCAAAAAGGCAGAAATTCCCTATATGTTGGGGCAAAAAGACAGAAATTCTCCTTATTTTGGGGCAAAACTCAGAAATTCCACTTTTTTGGAGGAAAATTCAAGAAATTTCCCTTATTTTGGGGCCAAATTGCAGAAATTTCATATATTTTGGGGCAAAATTGCAGAAATTCCCCTTATTTTGGGGCAAAAAGATGAAATCCCTAATTTTTGGCTAAAATTGAAGAAATTTCACTTATTTCGGGACAGAAAGGCTGAAATTCCACTTAATTTCGGGAAAAAAGGCAGAAATTCCCCTTATTTTGGGGCAAAAAGGCAGAAATTCCCCTTATATTGGAGTAAAATTGCAGAAATTTCAAATATTTCAGGGCAAAATGGCAGAAATTTCCCTTATTTTGGGGCAAAAAGATGAAATCCCTAATTTTTGCCTAAATTGCAGAAATTTCACTTATTTCGGACAAAAAGGCAGAAATTCCACTTAATTTTGGGCAAAGAGGCAGCAATGACCCATATTTTGGAGCAAAATTGCAGAAATTCCCCTAATATTGGTGCAAAAATGCAGAAATTCTCTTTATTTTGGGGGCAAAAAGGCAGAAATTCCCCTTATTTTTAGGTAAAAAGGCTGAAATTCCTCTAATTTTGGGGCAAAAAGTCAGAAATTCCCTTTATTTTTGGGCAAAAAGACAGAAATTTCGTTTATTTTTGGGGAAAAGGCAGAAATTGCACTTATTTTGAGTCAAAAAGGTGAAAAATCCCCTTATTTTGGGGTAAAAATGAAGAAATTTCCTTTTTTTATGGCATAAAGGTATACATTCCCTTTATTTTCGGGCCAAAAGGCAGAAATTCCCCATATTTTGGAGCAGAATTGCAAAAATTCGCCTAATTTTTGGGCAAAAAGGCAGAAATTTTCCTTATTTTAAGGTAAAACTACAGAAATTTCACTTATTTCGCGGCAAAATTGCAGAAATTCCCTTTATTTTCGGCGAAAAAGGAAGAAAATCCCTGTATTTTGGAGCAAAATTGCAGAAATTCACCTAATTTTGGGGTAAAAAATACAGTAATTTTCTTATTTTGAGGCAAAAAGGCAGAAATTCTCCTTGTTTTGGGGCAAAAGGCAGAAATTCTCCTTATTTTAGGGCAAAATTGAAGAAATTTCCCTTATTTGGGGGCAAAAAAACATAAATTCCCCTTCTTTTGGGGCAAAATTGCAGGAATTTTCCTTATTATGGAAATAAATTGCAGAAATTTCCCTTATTTTAGGGCAAAATTGCAGAAATTTCACTTATTTCAGAGAAAAAAGCAATAAATTTTCTTATTTTGGGGCAAAAAGGCAGAAATTTCTATTATTTTATGGGCAAAAAGGCAGAAATTCACATTATTTTGGGGTAAAATTGCAGAAATTTCACATATTTCAGGGCAAAAAGGCAGAAATTCCCCTTATTTTGGGGCAAAAAAGGCAGAAATTTCCTTTATTTTGGGATAAAATTGCAGAAATTTCCCTTATTTGGGAGCAAAAAAAAAGAAAATCCTTTTAATTTTGAGTAAAAAGGCAGAATTTCTCCGTATTTTGGAGCAAAATTGCAGAAATTCCCCTAATATTGGGGCAAAAATGCAGAAATTCCCTTTATTTGGGCAAAAAGGCAGAAGTTCCCCTTATTTTCGGGAAAAGAGGAAGAAATTCCCTGTATTTTGAAGCAAAATTGAAGAAACTCCCCTAATTTTGGGGCAAAAAGGCAGAAATTCCCTTTATTTTGGGGCAAAAATATAGAAATTCTCCTTATTTTGGGGCAAAAATCAGAAATTTCCCTTATTTTGGGGCAAAATTCTAGAAATTTCTTCTATCTTGTTACAGACTTTCAGAAATATTTTTTATTTTGTGGCAAAAAGGCAGAAATTCCCCTTATTTTAGGATAAAATTGCAGAAATTTCCCTTATTTGGGGGCAAAAACAGAAAATCCTCTTATTTTGGGGCAAAATTGCAAAAATTTCCCTTATTATCGAAAATAATTGCAAATATTTCCCTTATTTTGGGGCAAAATTGCAGAAATTTCACTTATTTCAAAGAAAAAAACTCAGAAATTTCTCTTATTTTGGGGCAAAAAGGCAGAAATTTCTTTTATTTTGGTACAAAATTGTAGAAATTTTCTTTATTTTGGGGCAAAAATGCAGAAATTCCCCATATTTTGGGGCAAAAATGCAGAGATTCCCCTTATTATGAGGTAAAATGCTGAAATTCCCCTTATGTTGTGGCAAAAAGACAGAAATTCCCTTTATTTTATGGCAAAAGGCAGAAATTTCCCTTATTTTGGGGCAAAATTGCAGAAATTTCACTTATTTCTGGGCAAAATTCAAAAATTCCTTCTATTTTGGGGCAAAAAGACAGAAATTCCATTTATTTTTGGGTAAAAAGGCAGAAATTTCACTTATTTTGAGGTAAAAAGGAAGAAATTCCTCTTATTTTGGGGCAAAAATGAAGAAATTTCACTTTTTTGTGGCAAAGGTATACATTCCCCTTATTTTCGGGCAAAAAAGCAGAAATTCCTCATATTTTGGAGCACAATTGCAGAAAATCTTCTAATTGTGGGGCAAAAAGGCAGAAAATCCCTATATGTTCAGGCAAAAACACAGAAATTCTCCTTATTTTGGGGCAAAACTCAGAAATTTCACTTATTTTGGGGCAAAATTGAAGAAATTTCACTTATTTCAGAGAAAAAAAAGCAGAAACTTTCCTTATTTTGGGGCAAAAAGGCAGAAATTCCTAATATTTTGTGGCAAAATGCAGAAATTCCCCTTATTTTGAGGTAAAAAGGCTGAAATTCCCTTTATTTGGGGGCAAAAAGGCAGAAATTTCGCTTATTTTGGGGCAAAATTGCAGAAATTTCACTTATTTCAGAGTAATAATTCAGAAATTCCCCTTATTTTGGGGCAAAAAAGACAGAAATTCACTTTGTTTTGGGGAAAAAGACAGAAATTCCACTTATTTAGAGGCATAAAAACAGAAATTCCCCTTATTTTGGAGCAAAAATGAAGAAATTTCGCTTTTTTATGGCAAAAAGGTATTCATTCCCCTTATTTTTGGGTAAAAAGGCAGAAATTCCACGTATTTTAGAGCAAAATTGCAGAAATTCCCATTATTGTGGGGCAAAAAGGCAAAAATTCTCTATATTTTGGGGCCAAACTCAGAAATTCTACTTATTTTGGGGCAAAATTGCAGGAATTTACCTTATTTTGGGGCAAAATTGCAGAAATTTCCCTTATTTGGGGCAAAATTGCAGGAAATTCACTTATTTTCAGGTAAAAAGGCAGAAATTCCCTTTATTTTGAAGTAAAAAGGAAGAAATTCCCCTTATTTTGGGGCAAAATTGCAGAAATTTTCCTTATTTTGGGGCAAAAAGGCAGAAATTCCTTATATTTTGGGGCAAAAAGGCAGAAATTCCCCTTATTTTAGGGTAAAATTGCAGAAATTTCAAATATTTCAGTGCAAAATGGCAGAAATTTCTCTTATTTTGGGGCAAAAATGGAATTCCTAATTTTTGGCTAAAATTGCAAAAATTTCACTTATTTCCGGACAAAAAGGCAGAAATACCACTTAATTTCGGGCAAAAAGGCAGACATGACCCGTATTTTGCAGCAAAATTGCACTAATTCCCCTAATTTTTGATCAAAAAGGAAGAAATTCCCCTTTTTTGGGGGTAAAACTGCAGAAATTTCAATTATTTCGCGGCAAAATGTAAGAAATTCCCCTTATTTTCGGCGAAAAAGGCAGAAAATCCTCGTATTTTGGAGCAAAATTGCAGAAATTCACCTACTTTTGGGGTAAAACATGAAGTAATTTTCTTTATTTTGTGGCAAAAAGGCAGAAATTCCCCTTATTTTGGGGCAAATGTCAGAAATTCCTCTTATTTTAGGGCAAAATTGCAGAAATTTCCCTTATTTGGGGGCAAAAACAGAAATTCTCCTTATTTTGGGGCAAAATTGCAGAAATTTGCTTTATTATGGGGAAAAATTGCAGATATTTCCCTTATTTTAGGGCAAAATTGCAGAAATTTCACTTATTTCAGAAAAAAAAACAATTTTTTTTTTATTTTGGGGCAAAAAGGCAGAAATTCCCAGTATTTTGGGGCAAAAAGGCAGAAATTCACCTTATTTTGGGGTAAAATTACAGAAATTTCACATATTTCAGAGCAAAAAGACAGAAATTCCCCTTATTTTGAGGTAAAATGCTGAAATTCTCCATATTTTGGGGCAAAAGGCAGAAAATCCTCTTATTTTGTGGCATAAAGGCACAAATTTCCCTTATTTTCAGGCAAAATTGCAGAAATTTCATTTATTTCAGGGTAAAAAGTCAGAAATTCCGCTTATTTTGGGGCAAAAAGGAGAAATTTCTTTTATTATGGTACAAAATTGAAGAAATTTTCTTTATTTTGGAACAAAAAGGCAGAAATTCCCCATATTTTGGGGTAAAAGTAAGAAATTCTTCTTATTTTGAGGTAAAATGCAGAAATTTTTTTATTTAGAGGTAAAATACAGAAATTCCCCTAATATTGTGGGAAAATGCAGAAATTCCCTTTATTTTGGGGCTAAAAGGAATAAATTTTCCGTATTTTGAAGAAAAATTGCAGAAATTCTCATAATTTTCGGGCAAATGGCTGAAATTCTCCTTATTTTGGTGCAAAAAGACAGAAAATCTCCTATTTTCGGGTGCAAAAAGGCAGAAATTCCCCATATTTTGGGTCAAAAGGCAGAAATTCCTCTTATTTTAAGGAAAAAAGGCTGAAATTCCCCTTATTTTGGGGCAAAATTGCAGAAATTTCCTTTACTTTGGGGCAAAATTGCAGAAATTTTCATTATTTTGGGGCAAAATTGCAGAAATTTCCTTTATTTTGGGGCAAAATTGCAAAATTTCACTTATTTCAAGGAAAAAAGGCAGCAATTTCTCTTATTTAGGGTCAAAAAGGCAGAAATTTCTTTTATTTTGGTACAAAATGGCAGAAATTTTTCTTATTTTGGAAAAAAAGACAGAAATTCCCCATATTTTGGGGCAAAAGGCAGAAATTCCTTTTATTTTGAGGAAAAAAATGCTGAAATTCCCCTTATTTTGGGGCAAAAGGGCAGAAATTCCCCTAATTTTGGGGCTAAAAGGCAGAAATTTCCCTTATTTTGGGGTAAAACTGCAGAAATTTCACTTATTTCACGGCAAAATGGCAGAAATTCCCCTTATTTTCGGCGAAAAAGGCAGAAAATCCTCGTAATTTGGAGCAAAATTGCAGAAATTCACCTAATTTTGGCATAAAACATGCAGTAATTTTCTTCATTTTGTGGCAAAAAGGCAGAAATTCCACTTATTTTGGGGCAAGTGGCAGAAATTCCCGTTATTTTAGGGCAAAATTGCAGAAATTTCCCTTATTTGGGGGCAAAAAACAGAAATTCCTCTTATTTTGTTGCAAAATTGCAGAAATTTGCTTTATTTGGGGGCAAAAAAAAGAAATTCCCCTTATTTTGCGGCAAAATTGCAGAAATTTTCTTTATTATGGGGAAAAATTGCAGAAATCTCCCTTATTTTAGGGCAAAATTGCAGAAATTTCACTTATTTCAGAAAAAAAAGCAAAAATTTTTCTTATTTTGAGGCAAAAATGCAGACATTCCCATTATTTTGGGGCAAAAAGGCAGAAATTCACCTTATTTTGGGGTAAAATTGCAGAAATTTCATATATTTCAGGGCAAAAAGGCAGAAATTCCCTTTATTTTGAGGTAAAATCCTGAAATTTCCCATTTTTTGGGGCTAAAGGCAGAAATTCCCATTATTTTGGGGCAAAAAGGCACAAATTTCCTTTATTTTCGGGCAAAATTGCACAAATTTCATTTATTTCAGGGTAAAAAGTCAGAAATTCCCCCTATTTCGGGGCAAAAATTAGAAATTTCTTTTATTATGGTACAAAATTGAAGAAATTTGCTTTTTTTGGAACAAAAAGGCAGAAATTCCCAATATTTTGGGGTAAAAGTCAGAAATTCTTCTTATTTTGAGGTAAAATGCAAAAATTTCTTTTATTTAGAGGTAAAATACAGAAATTCCCCTAATATTGTGGGAAAATGCAGAAATTCCCTTTATTTTGGCGCTAAAAGGAATAAATTTTCCGTATTTTGAAGAAAAATTGCAGAAATTCTCATAATTTTCGGGCAAATGGCTAAAATTCTTCTTATTTTGGGACAAAAAGACAGAAAATCTCTTTTTTTCGGGTGCAAAAATGCAGAAATTCCCCATATTTTGGGTCAAAAGGCAGAAATTCTCCTTATTTTAAGGAAAAAATGCTGAAATTCCCCTTATTTTAGGGCAAAATTGCAGAAATTTTCTTTACTTTGGGGCAAAATTGCAGAAATTTCCCTTATTTTGGGGCAAAATTGCAGAAATTTCCCTTATTTTAGGACAAAATAGCAGAAATTTCACTTATTTCAGGGAACAAAGGCATGAATTTCTCTTTTTTTGGGGCAAAAAGGCAGAAATTTCTTTTTTTGGTACAAAATTGCAGAAATTTTTCTTATTTTGTGGGAAAAAGAAAGAAATTTCCCATATTTTGGGGCAAAAGGCAGAAATTCCCCTTATTTTGAGAAAAAAAGGCTGAAATTCCCCCTATTTTGGAGCAAAAAGGCAGAAATTCCCCTTATTTTGGGCAAAAAGCAGACATTTCCCTTATTTTGGGGAAAAATTTTAGAAATTTCACTTATTTCAGGGCAAAAAGTCAAAATTCCCCTTATTTTGGGGCAAAAAGACAGAAATTCCGTTTATTTTTGGGGAAAAGGCAGAAATTGCACTTATTTTGAGTCAAAAAGGCGGAAAGTGCCCTTTATTTGGGGCAAAAGTGAAGAAATTTCCCATTTTTATGGCAAAAAGTTATACATTCCCTTTATTTTTGGGCAAAAAGGCAGAAATTCCATGTATTTTGGAGCAAAATTGCAGAAGTTTCCCTAATTTTGGCGCAAAAAGGCAGAAATTCCTATTATTTGGGGCAAAATTGCAGAAATTTCCTTTACTTTGGGGCAAAATTGCAGAAATTTCTCGTATTTTGGGGCAAAATTGCAGAAGTTTTACTTATTTCAGGGAAAAAAGGCAGAAATTTCTATTTTGGGGGCAAAAAGGCAGAAATTTCTTTTATTTTGGTACAAAATTGCAGAAATGTTTCTTATTTTGGGGAAAAAAGGAAGAAATTTCCCATATTTTGGGGCAAAAGGCAGAAATTCCCCTTACTTTGAAGAAAAAATGCGGAAATTCCCCTTATTTTGGGGCAAAAAGGCAGAAATTCCCCTTATTTTGGGGCAAAAAGCAGACATTTCCCTTATTTTGGGGAAAAATTTTAGAAATTTCACTTATTTCAGGGCAAAAAGTCAGAAATTCCCCTTATTTTGGAACAAAAAGACAGAAATTTTGTTTATTTTTGGGGAAAAGGCAGAAATTGCACTTATTTTGAGTCAAAAAGGCGGAAAATTCCCTTATATTGGGGCAAAAGTGAAGAAATTTCCCTTTTTTATGGCAAAAAGGTATACATTCCCTTTATTTTCAGGCAAAAAGGCAGAAATTCCCCGTATTTTGGAGCAAAATTGCAGAAATTCCCCTAATTTTGGGGCTAAAAGGCAGAAATTTCCCTTATTTTGGGGTAAAACTGCAGAAATTTCACTTATTTCACGACAAAATGGCAGAAATTCCCCTTATTTTCGGCGAAAAAGGCAGAAAATCCTCGTATTTTGGAGCAAAATTACAGAAATTCACCTAATTTTGGCGTAAAACATGCAGTACTTTTCTTTATTTTTTTGCAAAAAGGCAGAAATTCCCCTTATTTTGGGGCAAATGGCAGAAATTCACCTTATTTTGCGGTAAAATTGCAAAAATTTCATATATTTCAGGGCAAAAAGGCAGAAATTCCCCTTATTTTGAGGTAAAATGTTAAAATTTCCCAATTTTTTGGGGCTAAAGGCAGAAATTCCCATTATTTTGGGGCAAAAAGGCACAAATTTCCCTTATTTTCGGGCAAAATTGCACAAATTTCATTTATTTCAGGGTAAAAAGTCAGAAATTCCCCTTATTTCGGGGCAAAAAGTAGGATTTTTTTTATTATGGTACAAAATTGAAGAAATTTTCTTTATTTTGGAACAAAAAGGCAGAAATTCCCCATAATTTGGGGTAAAAGGCAGAAATTCTTCTTATTTTGAGGTAAAATGAAGAAATTCCCATTATTTAGAGGTAAAATGCAGAAATTCCCCTAATATTTGGGGAAAATGCAGAAATTCCCATTATTTTGGCGCTAAAAGGCAAAAATTTTTCGTATTTTGAAGAAAAATTGCAGAAATTCTCATAATTTTCGGGCAAAAAAGCTGAAATTCTCCTTATTTTGGGGCAAAAAATCAGAAAATCTCCTTTTTTCGGGTGCAAAAAGTCAGAAATTCCTCTTTTTTGGCGCAAAATTGCAGAAATTTTTTTTACTTTTGGGCAAAATTCCAAAAATTTTCCTTAATTTGTGGCAAAATTGCAAAAATTTCACTTATTTCAGGGAAAAAAGGCAGATATTTCTCTTATTTTGAAGCAAAAAAGGCAGAAATTTCTTTTATTTTGTTACAAAATTGCAGAAATTTTTTTTTATTTTTGGGAAAAAAGGGAGAAATTTCCCATATTTTGGGGCAAAATGCAGAAATTCCCCTTATTTTAAGGAAAAAAGGCTGAAATTCCTTTTATTTGGGGGCAAAAAGGCAGAAATTCCCCTTATTTTCGGGCAAAAAGCAGACATTTCCCTTATTTTGGGGAAAAATTTTAGAAATTTCAATTATTTCAGGGCAAAAAGTCAGAAATTCCCCTTATTTTGGGGCAAAAAGACAGAAATTCTATTTATTTTTGAGGAAAAGGGAGAAATTGCACTTATTTTGAGACAAAAAGGCGGAAAATCCCCTTATTTTGGGGCAAAAGTGAAGAAATTTCCCTTTTTTATCACAAAACGGTATACATTCCCTTTATTTTTGGCGCAAAAAAGCAGAAATTCCCCTTATTTGGGGCAAAATTGCAGAAATTTCCTTTACTTTGGGGCAAAATTGCAGAAATTTCCCTTATTTTGGGGCAAAATTGCAGAAATTTTACTTATTTCAGGGAAAATAGGCACAAATTTCTCTTTTGTTGGGGCAAAACGGCAGAAATTTCGTTTATTTTGGTACAAAATTGCAGAAATGTTTCTTATTTTGGGGCAAAAAGGAAGAAATTTCCCATATTTTGGGGCAAAAGGCAGAAATTCCCCATATTTTGAGGAAAAAATGCTGAAATTCCCTTTATTTTGGGGCAAAAAGGCAGAAATTCCCCTTATTTTGGGGCAAAAAGCAGACATTTCCCTTATTTTGGGGTAAAATTTGAGAAATTTCACTTATTTCAGGGCAAAAAGTCAGAAATTCCCCTTATTTTGGAACAAAAAGACAGAAATTTTGTTTATTTTTGGGGAAAAGGCAGAAATTGCACTTATTTTGAGTCAAAAAGGCGGAAAATCCCTTTATTTTGGGGCAAAAGTGGAGAAATTTCCCTTTTTTATGGCAAAAAGGAATACATTCCCTTAATTTTCGGGCAAAAAGGCAGAAATTCTCCATATTTTGAAGCAAAATTGAAGAAATTCCCCTAATTGGGGATAAAAGGCAGAAATTTCCCTTATTTTGGGGTAAAACTGCAGAAATTTCACTTATTTAATGGCAAAATGGCAGAAATTCCCCCTATTTTCGGCGAAAAAGGAAGAAAATCCTCGTACTTTTGAGCAAAATTGCAGACATTCACCTAATTTTGGCGTAAAACATGCAGTAATTTTCTTTATTTTGTTACAAAAAGGCAGAAAATCCTCTTATTTTGGGACAAATGGCAGAAATTCCCTTTATTTTAGGGCAAAATTGCAGAAATTTCCCTTATTTGGGGGCAAAAAACAGAAATTCCCTATATTCTGGGGCAAAATTACAGAAATTTGCTTTATTTGGGGGCAAAAAACAGAAATTCCCCTACTTTTGCAGCAAAATTGCAGAAATTTTCTTTATTATGGGGAAAAATTGCAGAAATTTCCCTTATTTTAGGGCAAAATTGCAGAAATTTCACTCATTTCAGAAAAAAAAGCAAAAATTTTTCTTATTTTGAGGCAAAAAGGCAGAAATTTCCATTATTTTGGGGCAAAAAGGCAGAAATTCACCTTTTTTGGGGTAAAATTGCAGAAATTTCATATATTTCAGGGCAAAAAGGCAGAAATTCCCCTTATTTTGAGGTAAAATGCTGAAATTTCCCATTTTTGGGGGCAAAAGGCAGAAATTCCCATTATTTTGGGGCAAAATGCACAAATTTTCCTTATTTTCGTGCAAAATTGCATAAATTTCATTTATTTCAGGGTAAAAAGTCAGAAATTTCCCTTATTTCAGGGCAAAAAGTAGAAATTTCTTTTATTATGGTTCAAAATTGAGGAAATTTTCTTTATTTTGGAACAAAAAAGCAGAAATTCCCCATAATTTGAGGTAAAAGGCAGAAATTCTTCTTATTTTGAGGTAAAATGCAGAAATTCCCATTATTTAGAGGTAAAATGCAGAAATTCCCCTAATATTTGGGGAAAATGCAGAAATTCCCTTTATTTTGGGGCTAAAAGGCAAAAATTTTCCGTATTTTGAAAAAAAATTGCAGAAATTCTCATAATTTTCGGGCAAAAAGGCTGAAATTCTCCTTATTTTGGGACAAAAAGACAGAAAATCTCCTTTTTTCGGGTGCAAAATGTCAGAAATTCCACTTATTTGGGGCAAAATTGCAGAAATTTCCTTTACTTTGGGGCAAAATTGCAGAAATTTCCCTTAATTTGAGGCAAAATTGCAGAAATTTCATTTATTTTGGGGCAAAATTTCAGAAATTCCTCTTATTTTGGGGCAAAAAGATGAAATCCCTAATTTTTGGCTTAAATTAAAGAAATTTCACTTATTTCGGGACAAAAAGTCAAAAATTCCACTTAATTTCAGGCAAAAAGGCAGAAATTCCCCTTATTTTGGGGCAAAAAGGCAGAAATTCCCCTTATTTTGGGATAAAATTGCAGAAATTTCATTTATATGGGAGCAAAAAGGCAGAAAATCCCCTTAATTTCGGTTAAAAAGGCAGAAATTCTCCATATTTTGGAGCAAAATTGCAGAAATTCCCCTAATATTGGAGCAAAAATGCAGAAATTCCCTTTATTTGAAGCAAAAGTCAGAAGTTCCCCTTATTTTTGGGAAAAGAGGAAGAAATTCCCTGTATTTTGAAGCAAAATTGCAGAAACTCCCCTAATTTTGGGGCAAAAAGGCAGAAATTTCCTTTATTTTGGGGAATAAATACAGATATTCTCCTTATTTTGGGGCAAAAATCAGAAATTTTCCTTATTTGGGGCAAAATTGCAGAAATTTCACTTATTTTCAGGTAAAAAGGCTGAAATTTCTTTTATTTTCTGGCAAAAAGGGAGAAATTCTTCTTGTCAGGGCAAAATTGCAGAATTTTCTTTTTTTGGGGCAAAAAGGCAGAAATTCCTTATATTTTGGGGCAAAAAGGCAGAAATTCCCCTTATTTTGAGGTAATAAGGCTGAAATTCCCCTTATTTGGGGCAAAAAGGCAGAAATTCCCCTTATTTTGGGGAAAAATTGCAGAAATTTCAAATATTTCACGGCAAAATGGCCGAAATTTCCCTTATTTTAGGGAAAAAGATAAAATCCCTAATTTTTGGCTAAAATTGCAGAAATTTCACTTATTTTGGACAAAAAGCAGAAATTCCACTTAATTTTGGGCAAAAAGGCAGAAATGACCCATATTTTGGAGCAAAATTGCAGAAATTCCCCAAATAGTGGTGCAAAAATGCAGAAGTTCCCTTTATTTTGGAGGCAAAAATGCAGAAATTCCCCTTATTTTTAGGTAAAAATGCTGAAATCCCCCTTATTTTGGGGCAAAAATTCAGAAATTCCCTTTATTTTTGGGCAAAAAGACAGAAATTTCGTTTATTTTTGGGGAAAAGGCAGAAATTGCACTTATTTTGAGTCAAAAAGGTGAAAAATCCCCTTATTTTCGGGTAAAAATGAAGAAATTTCCTTTTTTTATGGTAAAAAGGTATACATTCCCTATATTTTCGGGCCAAAAGGCAGAAATTCCCTGTATTTTGGAGCAAAATTGCAAAAATTCCCCTAATTTTTGGGCAAAAAGGCAGAAATTCCCCTTTTTTTGGGGTAAAACTGCAGAAATTTCACTTACTTCGCGGCAAAATTGCAGAAATTTCCTTTATTTTCGGCGAAAAAAGAAGAAAATCCCCGTATTTTGGAGCAAAATTGCAGAAATTCACCTAATTTTCGGATAAAAAATACAGTAATTTTCTTATTTTGGGGCAAAAAAGCTAAAATTCTCCTTATTTTGGGGCAAAAGGCAGAAATTCCCTTTATTTTAGGGCAAAATTGAAGAAATTTCCCTTATTTGGGGGCCAAAAACAGAAATTCCCCTTATTTTGAGGCAAAATTGCAGGAATTTCCCTTATTATGGAAAAAAATTGCAGAAATGTCTCTTATTTTAGGGCAAAATTGCAGAAATTTCACTTATTTCAGAGAACAAAGCAATAATTTTTCTTATTTTGGGGCAAAAAGGCAGAAATTTCTATTATTTTATGGGCAAAAAGGCAGAAATTCACCTTATTTTGGGGTAAAAGTGCAGAAATTTCACATATTTCATGGCAAAAAGGCAGAAATTCCCCTTATTTTGGGGCAAAAAGGAAGAAATTCCCTATATTTTGGGATAAAATTGCAGAAATTTCCTTTATTTGGGAGCAAAAAGGCAGAAAATCCTTTTAATTTTGGGTAAAAAGGCAGAATTTCCCCGTATTTTGGAGCAAAATTGCAGAAATTTCCCTAATATTGGGGCAAAAATGCAGAAATTCCCTTTATTTGGGGCAAAAAGGCAGAAGTTCCTCTTATTTTCGGGAAAAGAGGAAGAAATTCTCTGTATTTTGAAGCAAAATTGCAGAAACTCTCCTACTTTTGGGGCAAAAAGGCAGAAATTTTCTTTATTTTGGGGCAAAAATACAGAAATTCTCCTTATTTTGGGGCAAATATCAGAAATTTCCTTTATTTTGGGGCAAAATTTTAGAAATTTCTTCTATTTTGTTACAGACTTGCAGAAATTTTTCTTATTTTGTAGCAAAAAGGCAGAAATTCCCCTTATTTTGGGATAAAATTGCAGAAATTTCCCTTATTTGAGGGCAAAAAAGAGAAATTCTCCTTATTTTAGGGCAAAATTGCAGAAATTTCCTTTATTATGGAAAAAAATTGCAGAGATTTCCCTTATTTTGGGGCAAAATTGCAGAAATTTTACTTATTTCAAAGAAAAAAACTCAGAAATTTCTCTTATTTTGGGGCAAAAATGCAGAAATTTCTTTTATTTTGGTACAAAATTGTAGAAATTTTCTTTATTTTGGGGCAAAAATTCAGAAATTCCCCATATTTCGGGGCAAAAATGCAGAGATTCCTCTTATTATGAGGTAAAATGCTGAAATCTCCTTATTTTAGGGCAAAAAGACAGAAATTCCCTTTATTTTGTGGCAAAAAGGCAGAAATTTCCCTTATTTTGGGGCAAAATTTCAGAAATTTCACATATTTCAGGGCAAAATTCAAAAATTCCTTTTATTTTGGGGCAAAAAGACAGAAATTCCATTTATTTTTGGGTAAAAAGGCAGAAATTTTACTTATTTTGAGGTAAGAAGGAAGAAATTCCTCTTATTTTGGAACAAAAAAGACAGAAATTTCCTTTGTTTTGTGGAAAAAGACAGATATTCCAATTATTTAGAGGCAAAAAGGCAGAAATTCTCCTTATTTTGGGGCAAAACTCAGAAATTCCCCTTATTTTGGGGCAAAATTCCAGAAATTTCACTTATTTTGGGGCAAAATTGCAGAAATTTCACTTATTTTGGGGCAAAATTGAAGAAATTTCACTTATTTCAGGGAAAAAAGGCAGAAATTTTCCTTATTTTGGGGCAAAAAGGCAGAAATTCTCCATATTTTGGGGCAAAAATCAGAAATTTCCCTTATTTTGAGGTAAAATGCTGAAATTCCCCTTATTTTGGGGCAAAAGGCAGAAATGTCCCTATTTTTGGGGCAAATTTGGAGAAATTTCACTTATTTCAGGGTAATAAGTCAGAAATTTTCCTTATTTTGGGTCAAAAAAACCAGAAATTCCCTTTGTTTTGGGGGAAAAAGACAGAAATTCCACTTATTTAGAGGCAAAAAGGCAAAAGTTACCCTTCTTTTGGAGCAAAAATGAAGAAATTTCCCTTTTTTATGGCAAAAAGGTGTGCATTCTTCTTATTTTCGGACAAAAAGGCAGAAATTCCCCATATTTTGGGGCAAAAGGCAGATATTCCCCTTATTTTGGGGCAAATAGCAGAAATTCCTCTTATTTTAGGGCAAAATTGCAGAAATTTCTTTTATTTGGGGGCAAAAAATAGAAATTCCCATTATTTTGGGGCAAAATTGCAGAAATTTGCTTTATTTGGAGGCAAAAAACAGAAATTCCCCTTATTTTGCGGCAAAATTGCAGAAATTTTCTTTATTATGGGGAAAAATTGCAGAAATTTCCCTTATTTTAGGGCAAAATTGCAGAAATTTCACTTATATCAGAAAAAAAAGCAAAAATTTTTCTTATTTTGAGGCAAAAAAGCAGAAATTCCCATTATTTTGGGGCAAAAAGGCAGAAATTCACCTTATTTTGGGGTAAAATTGCAGAAATTATATATATTTCAGGGCAAAAAGGCAGAAATTCCCCTTATTTGGAGTTAAAATGCTGAAATTTCCCATTTTTTGGGGCTAAAGGCAGAAATTCCCATTATTTTGGGGCAAAAAGGCACAAATTTCCCTTATTTTGGGGCAAAATTGCACAAATTTCATTTATTTCAGTGTAAAAAGTCAGAAATTCCTATTATTTCGGGGCAAAAAGTAGAAATTTCTTTTATTATGGTACAAAATTGAAGAAATATTCTTTATTTTGGAACAAAAACGCAGAAATTCCCCATAATTTGAGGTAAAAGGCAGAAATTCTTCTTATTTTGAAGTAAAATGAAGAAATTCCCCTAATATTTGGGGAAAATGCAGAAATTCCCTTTATTTTGGGGCTAAAAGGTAGAAATTTTCCGTTTTTTGAAGAAAAATTGCAGAAATTCTCATAATTTTTGGGCAAAAAGGCTGAAATTCTCCTTATTTTGGGGCAAATAGACAGAAAATCTCCTTTTTTCGGGTGCAAAAATTCAGAAATTCCCCTTATTTGAAAGCAAAAAGGCAGAAATTTCCCTTATTTTGGGGCAAAATTGCAAAAATTTCACTTATTTTAGGGTAATAAGTCAGAATTTTTTTTTATTTTGGGGCAAAAATGACAGAAATTCCCTTTGTTTTGGGGGAAAAAGACAGAAATTCCACTTATTCAGAGGATAAAAGGCAGAAATTCCCCTTATTTTGGAGCAAAAATGAAGAAATTTCCCTTTTTTATGGCAAAAAGTTATGCATTCTTCTTATTTTCGGGCAAAAAGGCAGAAATTCCCCATATTTTGGGGCAAAAAGCAGAAACTCCTCTTATTTTGGAGCAAAAATGAAGAAATTTCCCTTTTTTATGGCAAAAAGGTATGCATTCTTCTTATTTTGGTGCAAAAAGGCTGAAATTCCTCTTATTTTGAGGTAAAATGCTGAAATTCCCCATATATTGGGGAAAAAGGCAGAAATTCCTCTTATTTTGTGGCCAAAAGGCACAAATTTCCCTTATTTTCGGGCAAAATTGCAGAAATTTCATTTATTTCAGGGCAAAAAGTAAGAAATTCCACTTTTTTGGGGGCAAAAAGCAGAAATTTCGTTTATTTTTGGAAAAAAGGCAGAAATTGCACTTATTTTGAGTCAAAAAGGCGGAAAATCCCTTTATTTTGGAGCAAAAATGAAGAAATTTCTATTTTTTATAACAAAAAGGTAAACATTCCCTTTATTTTCGGGCTAAAAGGCAGAAATTCCTCATATTTTGGAGCAAAATTGCAGAAATTCTCCTAATTTTGGGGCAAAAAAGCAGAAATTCCTTTTATTTTGGGGTAAAACTCCAGAAATTTCACTTATTTCGCAGCAAAATGGCAGAAATTCCCCTTATTTTCGGCGAAAAAGGCAGAAAATCCCCGTATTTTGGAGCAAAATTGCAGGAATTCACCTAATTTTGGGGTAAAAAATACAGTAATATTCTTTATTTTGGGGCACAAAGGCAGAAATTCTCCTTGTTTTGGGGCAAAAGGCAGAAATTCCCCTTACTTTAGGGCAAAATTGCAGAAATTTTTCTTATTTTTGGGCAAAAACCAGAAATTCCCCTTATTTTGGGACAAAATTGCAGAAATTTCCTTTATTATGGGGAAAATTGCAGAAATTTTCCTTATTTTAGGGAAAAATTGCAGAAATTTCACTTATTTGAGAGTAAAAAAGCAAAAATTTTTCTTATTTTGGGGCAAAAAGGCAGAAATTCCTATTATTTTGGGGCAAAAAAGCAGAAATTCACCTTATTTTGGGCTAAAATTGCAGAAATTTCACATATTTCAGGGCAAAAAGGCCGAAATTTCCCTTAATTTGGGGCAAAAATGAAGAAATTTCCCTTATTATTGCAATAAAGGTATGCATTTCCCTTATTTTTGGGCAAAAATGCAGAAATTCCCTGTATTTTGGAGCAAAATTGCAGAAATTCCCCTAATTGTGGGGCAAAAAGGCAGAAATTCCCTATATGTTGGGGCAAAAAGACAGAAATTCTCCTTATTTTGGGGCAAAACTCTGAAATTCCACTTATTTTGGAGCAAAATACCAGAAATTTCCCTTATTTTGGGGCAAAATTGCAGAAATTATCCTTATTTTGGGGCAAAAAGATGAAATCCCTAATTTTTGGCTAAAATTAAAGAATTTTCACTTTCTTCGGGACAAAAAGGCAAAAATTCCACTCAATTTCGGGCAAAAAGGAAGAAATTCCTCTAATTTTGGGGCAAAAAGGCACAAATTCCCCTTATTTTGGGATAAAATTGCAGAAATTTCCCTTATTTGGGAGCAAAAAGGCAGAAAATCTCCTTAATTTCGGTTAAAAAGGCAGAAATTCCCAATATTTTGGAGCAAAATTGCAGAAATTCCCCTAATATTGGGGAAAAATGCAGAAATTTCCTTTATTTGAGGCAAAAGGCAGAAGTTCCCCTTATTTTTGGGAAATTTTTTTTATTTTGTGGCAAAAAGGCAGAAATTCCGCTTATTTTGGGATAAAATTGCAGAAATTTCCCTTATTTGAGGGCAAAAAACAGAAATTCCCCTAATTTTGGGGCAAAATTGCAGAAATTTCACATATTTTAGGGCAAAATTCAAAAATTCCTTTTATTTTGGGGCAAAAAAACAGAAATTCCATTTATTTTTGGGTAAAAAGGCAGAAATTTCACTTATTTTGAGGTAAGAAGGAAGAAATTACTCTTATTTTGGAACAAAAAAGACAGAAATTTCCTTTGTTTGGTGGAAAAAGACAGAAATTCCACTTATTTAGAGGCAAAAAGGCGGAAATTCTCCTTATTTTGGGGCAAAACTCAGAAATTCCACTTATTTTGGGGCAAAATTCCAAAAATTTTCCTTATTTTGGGGCAAAATTGCAGAAATTTTACTTATTTTGGGGCAAAATTGCAGAAATTTCACTTATTTCAGGGAAAAAAGGCAGAAATTTTTCTTATTTTGGGGCAAAAAGGCAGAAATTCCTAATAATTTGGGCCAAAATTCAGAAATTCCCCTTATTTTGAGGTAAAAAGGCTGAAATTCCCCTTATTTGGGGGCAAAAAGGCAGAAATTTCCCTTATATTGGGGCAAAATTGCAGAAATTTCACTTATTTCAGGGTAATAAGTCAGAAATTTTCCTTATTTTGGGGCAAAAATTACAGAAATTCCCTTTGTTTTGAGGGAAAAAGACAGAAATTCCACTTATTTAGAGGCATAAAAGCAGAAATTCCCCTTATTTTAGGGCAAAATTGCAGAAATTTCCTTTATTATGGAGAAAAATTGCAGAAATTCCCCTTATTTTGGGGCAAAATTGCAGAAATTTCCTTTATTATGGAGAAAAATTGCAGAAATTTCTTTTATTTTAGGGCAAAATTGCAGAAATTTCACTTATTTAAGAGAAAAAAAGCAAAAAGTTTTCTTATTTTGGGGCAAAAATGCAGAAATTCCCATTATTTTGGGGCAAAAGGCAGAAATTCACCTTATTTTGGGCTAAAATTGCAGAAATTTCACATATTTCAGGGCAAAAAGGCAGAAATTTCTTTTAATTTGGGGCAAAAATGAAGAAATTTCCTTTTTTTATGGCAAAAAGGTATGCATTCCCCTTATTTTCGGGCAAAAAAGCAGAAATTCCCCGTATTTTGGAGCAAAATTGCAGAAATTCCCCTAATTGTGGGGCAAAAAGGCAGAAATTCTCCTTATTTTGGGGCAAAACTCAGAAATCCCACTTATTTTGGGGCAAAATTCCAGAAATTTCCCTTATTTTGGGGCAAAATTGCAGAAATTACACTTATTTTGGGGCAAAATTGCATAAATTTCACTTATTTCAGGGGAAACAGGCAGAAATTTTCCTTAATTTAAAGCAAAAAGTCAGAAATTCCTAATATTTTGTGGCAAAAATGCAGAAATTTCCTTTATTTTGAGTTAAAAATGCTGAAATTCCTCTTATTTGGGGGCAAAAATGCAGAAATTTCACTTATTTTGGGGCAAAATTGAAGAAATTTCACTTATTTCAAGGAAAAAAGGCAGAAATCTTCCTTATTTTAGGGCAAAAAGGCAGAAATTCCTAATATTTTGTGGCAAAAATGCAGAAATTCCCTTTATTTTGAGGTAAAAAGGCTGAAATTCCCCTATTTGGTGGCAAAAAGGCTGAAATTTCCCTTATATTGCGGCAAAATTGCAGAAATTTCACTTATTTCAGGGCAAAATGGCACAAATTCCCCTTATTTTGGGGCAAAAAGATGAAATCCCTAATTTTGGGCTAAAATTGAAGAAATTCTTCTAGTTGTGGGCAAAAAGGCCGAAATTCCCTATTTGTTGGGGCAAAAAGACAAAAATTTTCCTTATTTTAGGGCAAAACTCAGAAATTTCACTTATTTTGGGGCAAAATTCCAGAAATTTCCCTTATTTTGGGGCAAAATTTCAGAAATTTCCATTATTTTGGGGCAAAATTGCAGAAATTTCACTTTTTTCAGGGAAAAAACGAAGAAATTTTCCTTATTTTGGAGCAAAAAGGCAGAAATTCCTAATATTTTGTGGCAAAAATGCGGAAATTCCTTTTATTTTGAGGTTAAAAGGCTGAAATTCCCCTTATTTAGGGGCAAAAAGGCAGAAATTTCCTTTATTTTGGGGCAAAATTGCAGAAATTTCACTAATTTCAGGGTAATAAGTCAGAAATTCCTCTTAATTTGGGGCAAAAATACAGAAATTCCCTTTGTTTTGGGGGAAAAAGACAGAAATTCCACTTATATGGGGGCAAAAAGGAAGAAATTCCTCTTATTTTGGGGCAAAAATGAAGAAATTTTTCTTTTTTGTGGCAAAAGGTATACATTCCCTTTATTTTCGGAAAAAAAAAACAGAAATTCCTCGCATTTTGGACAAAATTGCAGAAATTCACCCAGTTGTAGGGCAAAAAGGCAGACATTCCCTATTTGTTGGGGCAAAAAGACAGAAATCCTCTTTATTTTGGGGCAAAACTCAGAAATTCCATTTATTTTGGAGAAAAATTCCAGAAATTTCCCTTATTTTGGGGCAAAATTGCAGATATTTCACATATTTTGGAGCAAAATTGCAGACATTTCACTTATTTCAGGAAAAAAAGGCAGAAATTTTCCTTATTTTAAAGCAAAAAGTCAGAAATTACTAATATTTTGTGGAAAAATGCATAAATTCCCCTTATTTTGAGGTAAAAAGGCTGATATTCTTTTTATTTGGGGGCAAAAAGGCAGAAATTCCTTTTATTTTGTGGCAAAAAGGCAGATATTTCTTTCATTTTAAGGCAAAATTGCAGAAATTTCACTTATTTCAGGGCATAATTCAAAAATTCCTTTTATTTTGGTGCAAAAAGACAGAAATTCCGTATATTTTTGTTTAAAAAGGCAGAAATTTCCCTTATTTTGAGGTAAAAAGGCAGAAATTCCTTATATTTTGGGGCAAATATGAAGAAATTTCCCTTTTTTGTGGCAAAAAGTATACATTCCCCTTATTTTCGGGCAAAAAAGCAGAAATTCCCAGTATTTTGGAGCAAAATTGCAGAAATTCCCCCAGTTGTGGGTCAAAAAGGCAGAAATTTCCTATTTGTTTGGGGCAAAAATACAGAAATTCTCATTATTTTGGGGAAAAACTTAGAAATTCCACTTATTTTGGGGCAAAATTCCAAAAATTTCCATTATTTTGAAGGAAAATTGAAGAAATTTCACTTATTTTGGGGCAAAATTGCAGAAATTTCACTTATTTCAGGGAAAAAAGGCAGAAATTTTCCTTATTTTAAAGTCAGAAATTCCTAATATTTTGTGGCAAAAATGCAGAAATTCCCTTTATTTTGAGGTAAAAAGGCTGAAATTCTCCTTATTTGGGGGCAAAAATGCAGAAATTCCCCTTATTTTGTGGCAAAAAGGCAGAAATTTCTTTTATTTTAGGGCAAAACAGCAGAAATTTCACTTATTTCAGGGCATAATTCAAAAATTCCTTTTATTGCGGGGCAAAAAGAAAGAAATTCCGTTTATTTTTGGGTAAAAAGGCAGAAATTTCACTTATTTTGAGGTAAAAAGGCAGAAATTCCTCTTATTTTGTGGCAAAAATGAAGAAATTTCTCTTTTTTTGTGGCAAAAGGTATACATTCCCTTTATTTTCGGGAAAAAAGCAGAAATTCCCTGTATTTTGGAGCAAAATTGCAGAAATTCCCATAGTTGTGGGTCAAAAAGGCAGAAATTCTCTATTTGTTGGGGCAAAAAGACAGAAATTCTCCTTATTTTGTGGCAAAACTCAGAAATTCCACTTATTTTGGGGCAAAATTCCAGAAATTTCCCTTATTTTGGGGCAAAATTGCAGAAATTACACTTATTTTGGGGCAAAATTGCATAAATTTCACTTATTACAGGGGAAAAAGACAGAAATTTTCCTTATTTTAAAGCAAAAAGTCAGAAATTCCTAATATTTTGTGGCAAAAATGCAGAAATTTCCTATATTTTGAGTTAAAAATGCTGAAATTCCCCGTATTTGGGGGCAAAAAGGCAGAAATTTCACTTATTTTGGGGCAAAATTGAAGAAATTTCACTTATTTCAAGGAAAAAAGGCAGAAATTTTCCTTATTTTGGGGCAAAAAGGCAGAAATTCCCTTTGTTTTGGGGGAGAAAGACAGAAATTCCACTTAGTTAGAGGCAATAAAGCAGAAATTCCCCTTATTTTGGAGCAAAAATGAAGAAATTTCCCTTTTATATGGCAATAAGGTATGCATTCTTCTTATTTTCGGGCAAAAAGGAAGAAATTCCCCGTATTTTGGAGCAAAATTGCAGAAATTCCCCTAATTGTGGGGCAAAAAGGCAGAAATTCCCTAAATGTTGGGGCAAAAAGACAGTCATTCTCCTTATTTTGGGGCAAAACTCAGAAATTCCACTTATTTTGGGGCAAAATTCTAGAAATTTCCTTTATTTTGGGGCAAAATTTCAGAAATTTCACTTATTTTGGGGCAAAATTGCAGAAATTTCACTTATTTCAGGGAAAAAAGGCAGAAATTCCCCTTATTTTAGGGCAAAAAGCAGACATTTCCCTTATTTTGGGGAAAAATTTTAGAAATTTCACATATTTCAGGGCAAAAAGTCAGAAATTCCCCTTATTTTGGGGCAAACAAACAGAAATTCCGTTTATTTTTGGGGAAAAGGCAGAAATTGCACTTATTTTGAGTCAAAAAATGGAAAATCCTATTATTTTGGGGCAAAAGTAAAGAAATTTCCCTTTTATATGGCAAAAAGATATACATTCCCTATATTTTCGGGCAAAAAGGCAGAAATTCCCTGTATTTTGGAGCAAAATCGCAGAAATTCCCCTTATTTGGGGCCAAAAAGGCAGGAATTTCCCTTATTTTGGGGCAAAAGTATAGAAATTTAACTTATTTTATGATAATATTGCAGAAATTTACCTTATTTTGGCAAAAATGAAGAAATTCCCATTATTTTGGAACAAAATTGCAGAAATTTCCCATATTTTGTGGCAAAAATTCTGTAATGCTTCTAATTTTGGGGCAAAAATCAGAACTTCTGTTAATTTTGGGGCAAAAAGACAGAAATTCCCCTTATTGTGGGGCAAAATTAATGAAATTTCCTTTTTTTGGGACAAAATTGCAGAACTTTCTTTTATTTTGATGCAAATTGCTGAAATTTCCATTATTTTGGGGTAAAAATGCAGTAATGGTTCTAATTTTGGAGCAAAAATTCAGAAAATCCTCTTATTTTGGGTCAGAAAGGCAGAAATTCTTCTTATTTTAGGGCAAAAAGGCAGAAAATCCAATTAATTTTGGGCAAAAATGCAGAAATTTACCTTATTTTGGGGCAAAAACACAGTAATGCCCCTAATTTTGCAAAAATGTGGAAATTCCCCTAATTTAGGGGAAAAAGGCAGAAATTCCCCTTATTGTGGGGCAAAATTGCTGAAATTCCCATTTTGGGACAAAATTGAAGAAATTTCTCTTATTTTGGGGCAAAATTGCGGAAATTCCCCTTATATCGGGTCAAAAAGGCAGAAATACCGCACACTTGGTGTACAAAATGCAGAAATTACCCTTATTTTGGGGCAAAAGACTGAAATTCCCCCTTTTTTGCGCCAAAAAGGAAGAAATTCCCCTTATTTTGGGGCAAAAATGCAGAAATTCCCCTTCTTTGTTTCAAAAAGGCAGAAATTCTTTTTATTTTGGAGGAAAAATGTAGGAAATACCATTATTTTTGTTCAAAATTGCAGAAATTCCCTTAATTTTTGGGCAAAATTGCAGAAATTTCCCTTATTTTGGGGCAAAATTACAGAAATTCCCCTAATTTTGGGGAAAAATTTCAGAAATTCCCCTTATTTTGGAGCAAAAATGCAGAAATTTTCTTTAATTCAGGGCAAAAATACAGAAATTCCCCTTATTTTGGGGCAAAAATGCAGAAATTCCCCTTATTTTAGGCCACAAATACAGAAATTGCCTTTATTTTTGGGCAAAAATGCAGAAATTTCTCTTAATTTGGGGCAAAAATGCAGAAATTTCCTTTATTTTAAGGCAAATTGCAGAAATTTCCCTTATTATGGGGTAAAAATGCAATAATGCTTCTAATTTTGGAACACAAATTCAGAAATTTCCCTAATTTTGGGGCAAAAAGGCAGAAATTCCCCTTATTGTGGGGCAAAATTGCTGAGATT
This sequence comes from Micromys minutus, assembly GCF_963924665.1. Taxonomy (NCBI): domain Eukaryota; kingdom Metazoa; phylum Chordata; class Mammalia; order Rodentia; family Muridae; genus Micromys; species Micromys minutus. Next base: position 58,923 of record NW_027667343.1, read on the forward strand.
TTCCTTTTGTTGGACAAAATTGCAAAAATTTCCCTTATTTTGGGGTAAAATTGCAAAAATTTCCCCTATCTTGGGCAAAAATGTTAGAAATTCCCCTTTTTTCGGGTCATAAAGGCAGAAATTCCACTTATTAGGGGGCAAATTGCAGAAATTACCCATATTTTAGGGCAAAAAGACTGAAATTCCCCTTATTTTTTGCCTTAAAGGCAGAAATTCTTTTTATATTAGGGCAAAAATCAGAAATTCCAATTAATTTTGTGCAAAAATGCAGAAATTTCCCTTATTTTAGGCAAAAAGACAGTAATGCCCCTAATTTTGTTGCAAAATTGCAGAAATTTCCCTTTTTTTGGGAGCAAAATTGCAGAAATTCCCCTTATTTTGGGGCAAAAATGCAGAAATTCCCGCAATTTTTGAGCAAAATTGCAGAAATTTACCTTAATTTTGGGCAAAAATGCAGAAATTCCCCTAATTTTTTGTCAAAATTGCAGAAATTCTTTATATATTTGAGGCAAAAATGCAGAAATTCCACTTTATTTTGGTGCAAAATTGCAGAAATTCCCCTAATTTTGGGGCAAAAAGGCAGAAATTTCTTTTATTTTTGGGCAAAATTGAAGAAATTTTCCTTATCATGGGACAAAAATCCAGAAATTTCCCTTATTTTGGGTCAAAAATGCAAAAATTCTTTTTATTTTAGGGCAAAAAGGCAGAAAATTCAATTAATTTTGGGCAAAAATGCAGAAATTTACCTTATTTTAGGGCAAAAACACAGTAATGCCCCTAATTTTGCAGAAAATGCAGAAATTCCCCTAATTTAGGGGCAAAAGGCAGAAATTCCTCTTATAGTGGGGCAAAATTGCTGAAATTTCCCTTTTTTGGGACAAAATTGCAGAAATTTCCCTTATTTGGAGAAATACCGCATACTTGGTGTCAAATATGCAGAAATTACCCTTATTTTAGGGGAAAAAGACTGAAATTCCCCCTTTTTGCACCAAAAGGCCGAAATTTCCCTTATTTTGGGGCAAAAATGCAGAAATTCCCCTTATTTTGGAACAAAATTGCAGAAATTTCCTTTTTTTGTTTCAAAAAGGCAGAAATTCCCTTTATTTTGGAGCAAAAATGAAGAAAATTCCCTTATTTTTGTGCAAAATTTCGTAAATTTCTCTTATTATGGGGCAAAAAGGCAGAAATTCCCCTAATTTTTGGGAAAAATTGCAGAAATTTCCGTTATTTTGGGGCAAAATTGCAGAAATTCCTTTAATTTTGGGGCAAAAATGCAGAAATTACCCTAATTTTGTGTCAAAATTGCACAAATTCCCTATTTTGGTGGGCAAATTGCAGAAATTACCCTTATTTTAGAGCAAAAAAACTGAAATTCCCCTGATTTTTTGCCTTAAAGGCAGAAATTCTTTTTATATCAGGGCAAAAATCAGAAATTCCACTTAATTTTGGGCAAAAATGCAGAAATTTCCCTTATTTTGGGCAAAAAGACAGTAATGCCCCTAATTTTGAAGCAAAATTGCAGAAATTTCCCTAATTTTGGGGCAAAAATGCAGAAATATCCTTAATTTTGTGTCAAAATTGCACAAATTCCCTATTTTGGGGGGCAAAATTGCAGAAATTCCTATTATTTTTGAGCAAAAATGCAGAAATTCCCGCAATTTTTGGACAAAATTGCAGAAATTTACCTGAATTTGGGGCAAAAATGCAGAAATTCCCCTAATTTTGTGTCAAAATTGCAGAAATTCCCTTTATTTTTAGGCAAAAATGCAGAAAATCCACTTTATTTTGGTGCAAAATTGCAAAAATTCCCCTTATTTTGGGGCAAAAAGGCAGAAATTTCTTTTATTTTTGGGCAAAATTGAAGAAATTTTCCTTATCATGGGACAAAAATTCAGAAATTCCTCTTATTTTGGGTCAAAAAGGCTGAAATTCTTCTTATTTTAGGGCAAAAAGGCATAAAATCCAATTAATTTTGGGCAAAAATGCAGAAATTCCCCTTATTTTGGGGCAAAAGGCAGTAATTCCCCTTATTGTATGGCAAAATTGCTAAAATTTCTTTTTTTTGGGACAAAATTGCAGAAAATCTCTTATTTTGGGGCAAAATTGCGGAAATTCTCCTTATATCGGGTCAAAAAGGCAGAAATACCGCATACTTGGTGTAAAAAATGCAGAAATTACCCTTATTTTAGGGCAAAAATACTGAAATTCCCCCTTTTTTTCGCCAAAAAGGCAGAAATTCCCCTTATTTTGGGGCAAAAATGCAGAAATTCCTCTTATTTTGGGTCAAAAAGGCTGAAATTCTTCTTATTTTAGGGCAAAAAGGCATAAAATCCAATTAATTTTGGGCAAAAATGCAGAAATTCCCCTTATTTTGGGGCAAAAGGCAGTAATTCCCCTTATTGTATGGCAAAATTGCTAAAATTTCTTTTTTTTTGGGACAAAATTGCAGAAAATCTCTTATTTTGGGGCAAAATTGCGGAAATTCTCCTTATATCGGGTCAAAAAGGCAGAAATACCGCATACTTGGTGTAAAAAATGCAGAAATTACCCTTATTTTAGGGCAAAAATACTGAAATTCCCCCTTTTTTTCGCCAAAAAGGCAGAAATTCCCCTTATTTTGGGGCAAAAATGCAGAAATTCCTCTTATTTTGGAACAAAATTGCAGAAATTCCCCTTTTTTGTTTCAAAAAGGCAGAAATTCTTTTTATTTTTGAGGAAAAATGTACGAAATACTATTATTTTGGTGCAAAATTGCAGAAATTCCCCTAATGTTGGTAAAAAATTGCAGAAATTTCCTTTATTTTGAGGAAAATTGCAGAAATTCCCCTAATTTTTGGGCTAAATTGCAGAAATTTCCCTTATTTTGGGGCAAAATTAAAGAAATTCCCCTAATTTTGGGGAAAAATTGCAGAAATTTCCCTTATTTTGGAGCAAAAATGCAGAAATTTTTTTAATTCAGGGCAAAAATACAGAAATTCCTTTTATTTTGGGGCAAAAATGCAGAAATTCCCCTTATTTTAGGCCAAAAATACAGAAATTACCCTTATTTTTGGGCAAAAATGCAGAAATTTCCCTTAATTAGGGGCTAAAATGCAAAAATTCTTCTTATTTGGGGCCAAAAAGGCAGGAATTTTTCTTATTTTGGGGCAAAAGTATAGAAATTTAACTTATATTAGGATAATATTGCAGAAATTTACCTTATTTTGTGGCAAAAATGAAGAAATTCTTATTATTTTGGAACAAAATTGCAGAAATTTCCCATATTTTGTTGCAAAAATTTTGTAATGCTTCTAATTTTGAAGCAAAAATCAGAAATTCCGTTAATTTTGGGGCAAAAAGACAGAAATTGCCCTTATTGTGGGGCAAAATTAATGAAATTTCATTTTTTGGGACAAAATTGCAAAAATTTCCCTTATTTTTAAGAAAAATTGCAGAAATTTCCTTTATTTTGAGGCAAATTGCAGAAATTTCCCTTATTCTGGGGTAAAAATGCAGTAATGCTTCTAATTTTGGAGCAAAAATTCAGAAATTCCTCTAATTTTGGGGCAAAAAGGCAGAAATTTCCCTTATTGGGGGGCAAAATTGCTGAGATTTTCCTTATTTTGGACAAAATTGCAAAAATTTCCCTTATTTTGTGGTAAAATTGCAGAAATTTCCCTTATCTTGGGCAAAAATTTTAGAAATTCCCCTTCTTTCAGGTCATAAAGGCAGAAATTCCACTTATTAGGGGGAAAATTGCAGAAATTACCTTATTTTAGGGCAAAAAGACTGAAATTCCCCTTATTTTTTGCCTTAAAGGCAGAAATTCTTTTTATTTTAGGACAAAAATCAGAAATTCCACTTTATTTTGGGCAAAAATGCAGAAATTTCCCTTATTTTGGGCAAAAAGACAGTAATGCCCCTAATTTTGGAGCAAAATTGCAGAAATTTCCCTATTTTTGAGGCAAAAATGCAGAAATTTCCCTAATTTTGTGTCAAAATTGCAGAAATTCCTTTTTTTGGGGGGCAAAATTGCAGAAATTCCCCTAATTTTGGGGCAAAAAATGCAGAAATTCCCGCAATTTTTGGGCACAATTGCAGAAATTTACATTAATTTGTGGCAAAAATGCAGAAATTCTCTTAATTTTCAGGCAAAATTGCAGAAATTTCTCTTATTTTGCGGCAAAATTGATGAAATTCCTCTAATTTTGTTTCAAAATTGCAGAAATTTCCTTTATTTTGAGGCAAAAATGCAGAAATATAACATTATTTTGGAGCAAAATTGCAGTAATTCCCCTTATTTGGGGCAAAAAGGCAGAAATTTCTTTTATTTTTGGGCAAAATTGAAGAAATTTTTTTTATCATGGGACAAAAATCCAGAAATGTCCCTTATTTTGGGTCAAAAAGGCAGATATTCTTCTTATTTTAGGGCAAAAAGGCATAAAATCCAATTAATTTTGGGCAAAAATGCAGAAATTTACTTTATTTTGGGGCAAATACACAGTAATGCCACTAATTTTGTGGAAAATGCAGAAATTCCCCTAATTTTGGGGCAAAAGGCAGAAATTCCTCTTATTGTGGGGCAAAATTGCTGAAATTTTCTTTTTTTGGGACAAAATTGCAGAAATTTCCCTTATTTTTAATAAAAATTGCAGAAATTTCCTTTATTTTGAGGCAAATTGCAGAAATTTCTCTTATTCTGTGGTAAAAATGCAGTAATGCTTCTAATTTTGGAGCAAAAATTCAGAAATTCCTCTAATTTTGGGGCAAAAAGGCAGAAATTTCCCTTATTGTGGGGCAAAATTGCTGAGATTTCTTTTTTTTGGACAAAATTGCAAAAATTTCCCTTATTTTGTAGTAAAATTGCAGAAATTTCTCTTATCTTGGGCAAAAATGTTAGAAATTCCCCTTCTTTCAGGTCATAAAGGCAGAAATTCCACTTATTAGGGGGAAAATTGCAGAAATTACCTTATTTTAGGGCAAAAAGACTGAAATTCCCCTTATTTTTGCCTTAAAGGCAGAAATTCTTTTTATTTTAGGACAAAAATCAGAAATTCCACTTTATTTTGGGCAAAAATGCAGAAATTTCTCTTATTTTGGGCAAAAAGACAGTAATGCCCCTAATTTTGGAGCAAAATTGCAGAAATTTCCCTATTTTTGAGGCAAAAATGCAGAAAGTTCCCTAATTTTGTGTCAAAATTGCAGAAATTCCTTTTTTTGGGGGGCAAAATTGCAGAAATTCCCCTAATTTTGGGGCAAAAATGGAGAAATTCTCGCAATTTTTGGGCACAATTGTAGAAATTTACATTAATTTGTGGCAAAAATGCAGAAATTCCCCTAATTTTGTGTCAAAATTGCAGAAATTCCCTTTATTTTGAGGCAAAAATGCAGAAATTCCCCTTATATGGGGTAAAAATGCAGAAATTCTTTTAATTTTCGGGCAAAATTGCAGAAATTTCTTTTATTTTGGGACAAAATTGCAGAAATTCCTCTAATTTTGTGTCAAAATTGCAGAAATTTCCTTTATTTTGAGGCAAAAATACAGAAATATAACATTATTTTGGAGCAAAATTTCAGAAATTCCTTTTATTTAGGGCAAAAAGACAGAAATTTCTTTTATTTTTGTGCAAAATTGAAGAAATTTTTTTATCATGGGACAAAAATCCAGAAATGTCTCTTATTTTGGGTCAAAAAGGCAGATATTCTTCTTATTTTAGGGCAAAAAGGCATAAAATCCAATTAATTTTGGGCAAAAATGCAGAAATTTACCTTATTTTGGGGCAAAAACGCAGTAATGCCCCTAATTTTGCGGAAAATGAAGAAATTCCCCTAATTTTGAGGGAAAAAGGCAGAAATTCCTCTTATAGTGGGGCAAAATTGCTGAAATTTCCCTTTTTTGGGACAAAATTGCAGAAATTTCTTTTATTTTGGGGCAAAATTGTGGAAATTCCCCTTATATCGGGTCAAAAAGGCAGAAATACCGCATACTTGGTGTAAAAAATGCAGAAATTACTTTTATATAGGGCAAAGAACTGAAATTCCCCCGTTTTTGCGCCAAAAAGGAAGAAATTCTCCTTATTTTGGGGCAAAAATGCAGAAATTCCCCTTATTTTAAAACAAAATTGCAGAAATTCCATTTTTTTGTTTCAAAAAGGCAGAAATTCTCTTTATTTTGGAGGAAAAATGTAGGAAATAACATTATTTCGATGCAAAATTTCAGAAATTCCCCTATATTTGGGGGAAAATTGCAGAAATTTCCCTTATTTTGGTGCAAAATTACAAAAATTCCCCTAATTTTGGGGAAAAATTGCAGAAATATCCCTTATTTTGGAGCAAAAATGCAGAAATTTTTTTTTAATTCAGGGAAAAAATACAGAAATTCCCCTTATTTTGGGGCAAAAATGCAGAAATCTTCCTTATTTTAGGTCAAAAATACAGAAATTACCCTTATTTATTGGCAAAAATGCAGAAATTTCCTTAATTTTTGGCAAAAATGCAGAAATTCCCCTTATTTGGGGCCAAAAAAGCAAAAATTTCCCTTATTTTGGGGCAAAATTATAGAAATTTAACTTATTTTAGAGTAATATTGCAGAAATTTACCTTATTTTGTGGCAAAAATGAAGAAATTCCCATTATTTTGGAACAAAATTGCAGAAATTTCGCATATTTTGTGGCAAAAATTCTGTAATGCTTCTAATTTTGAGGCAAAAATCAGAAATTCCATTAATTTTGGGGAAAAAAACAGAAATTCCCCTTATTGTGAGGGAAATTAATGAAATTTCTTTTTTTTGGTACAAAATTGCAGAAATTTCCCTTATTTTTAAGCAAAATTGCAGGAATTTCCTTTATTTTGAGGCAAATTGCAGAAATTTCCTTTATCTTGTGGCTAAAATTCAGAAATTCCTTTTATTTCAGGGCAAAAGGCAAAAATTATGCTTTTTTGGTGGCAAATTCCAGAAATTACCCTTATTTTAGGGAAAAAGCCTGAAATTCCTATTGTTTTGTGCCAAAAAGGCAGAAATTCCCCTTATCTTGGGGCAAAAATGCAGAAATTCCCCTTATTTTGGAACAAAATTGCAGAAACTCCCCTTTTTTTGTTTCAAAAAGGCAGAAATTCTCTTTATTTTGAAGGAAAAGTGTAGGAAATACCCTTATTTTGGTGCAAAATTGCAGAAATTCCCTAATTTTGGGGAAAAATTGCAGAAATTTCCCATATTTTGAGGCAAAATTGCAGAAATTCCCCTATTATTTGGGCAAAATTGCAGAAATTTCCCTTATTTTGGGGCAAAATTACAGAAATTCCCGTAATTTTGGGGAAAATTGCAGAAATTCCCCTTATTTTGGAGCAAAAATGCAGAAATTTTCTTTAATTCAGGGAACAAATACAGAAATTACCATGATTTTTGGGCAAAAATGCAGAAATTTCCTTTAACTTGGGGCAAAAATGCAGAAATTCCCCTTATTTGGGGCCAAAAAGGCAGAAATTTCCCTTATTTTGGGACAAAAGTATAGAAATTTAACTTATTTTAGGATAATATTGCAGAAATTTACCTTATTTTGTGGCAAAAATGAAGAAATTCCCATTATTTTGGAACAAAATTGCAGAAATTTGCCATATTTTGTGGCAAAAATTCTGTAATGCTTCTAATTTTAGGGCAAAAATCAGAAATTCCATTAATTTTGGGGCAAAAAAACAGAAATTCCCCTTATTGTGGAGGAAATTAATGAAATTTCTGTTTTTGGGACAAAATTGCAGAAATTTCCCTTACTTTTAAGCAAAATGGCAGAAATTTCCTTTATTTTTATGCAAAATTGCAGAAATTTCCTTTAACTTGTGGCTAAAATTCAGAAATTCCTTTTATTTCAGGGCAAAAGGCAAAAATTTTGCTTTTTTGGGAGCAAATTCCAAAAATTACCCTTATTTTAGGGAAAAAGCCTGAAATTCCTCTTATTTTGTGCCAAAAAGGCAGAAATTCCCCTTATCTTGGGGCAAAAATGCAGAAATTCCCCTTATTTTGAAACAAAATTGCAGAAATTCCCCTTTTTTGTTTCAAAAAGGCAGAAATTCTCTTTATTTTGGAGGAAAAGTGTAGGAAATACCATTATTTTGGTGCAAAATTGCAGAAATTCCCCTAATTTTGGGGGAAAATTGCAGAAATTTCCCATATTTTGAGGCAAAATTGCAGAAATTCCTCTATTTTTTTGGCAAAATTGCAAAAATTTCCCTTATTTTGGGGCAAAATTACACAAATTCCCCTAATTTTGAGGAAAAATTGCAGAAATTCCCCTTATTTTGGAGCAAAAATGCAGAAATTTTCTTTAATTCTGGGAAAAAATACAGAAATTACCCTGATTTTTGGGCAAAAATGCAGAAATTTCTTTTAATTTGGGGCAAAAATGCAGAAATTCCCCTTATTTGGGGCCAAAAAGGCAGGAATTTCCCTTATTTTGGGGCAAAAGTATAGAAATTTAACTTATATTAGGATAATATTGCAGAAATTTACCTTATTTTGTGGCAAAAATGAAGAAATTCCTATTATTTTCAACAAAATTGCAGAAATTTCCCATATTTTGTGGCAAAAATTCTGTAATGCTTCTAATTTTGGGGCAAAAATCAGAAATTCTGTTAATTTTGGGGCAAAAAGACAGAAATTGCCCTTATTGTGGGGCAAAATTAATGAAATTTCATTTTTTGGGACAAAATTGCAGAAATTTCCCTTATTTTTAAGCATAATTGCAGAAATTTCCTTTATTTTGAGGCAAATTGCAGAAATTTCCCTTATTCTGGGGTAAAAATGCAGAAATGCTTCTAATTTTGGAGCAAAAATTCAGAAATTCCTCTAATTTTGGGGCAAAAAGGCAGAAATTTCCCTTATTGGGGGGCAAAATTGCTGAGATTTACCTTATTTTGGACAAAATTGCAAAAATTTCCCTTATTTTGTGGTAAAATTGCAGAAATTTCCCTTATCTTGGGCAAAAATGTTAGAAATTCCCGTTCTTTCAGGTCATAAAGGCAGAAACTCCACTTATTAGAGGGCAAATTGCAGAAATTACATTATTTTAGGGCAAAAAGACTGAAATTCATCTTATTTTTTGCCTTAAAGGCAGAAATTCTTTTTATTTTAGGACAAAAATCAGAAATTCCACTTTATTTTGGGCAAAAATGCAGAAATTTCCCTTATTTTGGGCAAAAAGACAGTAATGCCCCTAATTTTGGAGCAAAATTGCAGAAATTTCCCTATTATTGAGGCAAAAATGCAGAAATTTCCCTAATTTTGTGTCAAAAATGCAGAAATTCCTTTTTTTGGGGGGCAAAATTGCAGAAATTCCCCTAATTTTGGGGCAAAATGCAGAAATTCCCGCAATTTTTGGGCACAATTGCAGAAATTTACATTAATTTGTGGCAAAAATGCAGAAATTCCCCTAATTTTGTGTCAAAATTGCAGAAATTCCCTTTATTTTGAGGCAAAAATGCAGAAATTCCCCTTATATGGGGTAAAAATGCAGAAATTCTTTAAATTTTCAGGCAAAATTGCAAAAATTTTTCTTATTTTGTGGCAAAATTGCAGAAAGTCCCCTAATTTTGTGTCAAAATTGCAGAATTTTCCTTTATTTTGAGGCAAAAATGCAGAAATATAACATTATTTTGGAGCAAAATTGTAGAAATTCCCCTTATTTGGGGCAAAAAGGCAGAAATTTCTTTTATTTTTGGGCAAAATGAAGAAATTTTTCTTATCATCGGACAAAAATCCAGAAATGTCCCTTATTTTGGGTCAAAAAGGCAGAAATTCTTCTTATTTTAGGGCAAAAATGCATAAGATCCAATTAATTTTGGGCAAAAATGCAGAAATTTACCTTATTTTAAGGCAAAAACACAGTAATGCCCCTAATTTTGCGGAAAATTCAGAAATTCCCCTAATTTTGGGGCAAAAGGCAGAAATTCCTCTTATTGTGAGGCAAAATTGCTGAAATTTCCATTTTTTGAGAAAAATTGCAGAAATTTCTCTTATTTTGGGGCAAAATTGCGGAAATTCCCCTTATATCAGGTCAAAAATGGAGAAATACCGCATACTTCTTGTAAAAAATGCAGAAATTACTTTTATTTTAGGGTAAAAGACTGAAATTCCCCCTTTTTTGCGCCAAAAAGGAAGAAATTCCCCTTATTTTGGGGCAAAAATACAGAAATTCCCCTTATTTTAAACAAAACTGCAGAAATTCCATTTTTTTTGTTTCAAAAAGGCAGAAATTCTCTTTATTTTGGAGGAAAAATGTAGGAAATACCATTATTTCGGTGCAAAATTGCAGAAATTCCCCTAATTTTGGGGAAAAATTGCAGAAATTTCCTTATTTTGAGGCAAAATTGCAGAAATTCCCCTAATTTTTGGGCAAAATTGCAGAAATTTCCCTTATTTTGGTGCAAAATTACAAAAATTCCCCTAATTTTGGGGAAAAATTGCAGAAATATCCCTTATTTTGGAGCAAAAATGCAGAATTTTTTTTTTAATTCAGGGCAAAAATACAGAAATTCTCCTTATTTTGGGGCAAAAATGCAGAAATCTTCCTTATTTTAGGTCAAAAATACAGAAATTACCCTTATTTTTGGGCAAAAATGCAGAAATTTCCCTTAATTTTTGGCAAAAATGCAGAAATTCCCCTTATTTGGGGCCAAAAAGGCAAAAACTTCCGTTATTTTGGGGCAAAAGTATAGAAATTTAACTTATTTTAGGATAATATTGCAGAAATTTACCTTATTTTGTGGCAAAATTGAAGAAATTCCCATTATTTTGGAACAAAATTGCAGAAATTTCACATATTTTGTGGCAAAAATTCTGTAATGCTTCTAATTTTGGGGCAAAAATCAGAAATTCCATTAATTTTGGGGGAAAAAAACAGAAATTCCCCTTATTGTGGGGGAAATTAATGAAATTAATTTTTTTTGGACACAATTGCAGAAATTTCCCTTATTTTTAAGCAAAATTGCAGAAATTTCCTCTATTTTGGGGCAAATTGCAGAAATTTCCTTTATCTTGTGGCTAAAATTCAGAAATTCCTTTTATTTCAGGGCAAAAGGCAAAAATTATTCTATTTTGGTGGCAAATTCCAGAAATTACCCTTATTTTAGGGAAAAAGCCTGAAATTCCTCTTATTTTGTGCCAAAAAGGCAGAAATTCCCCTTATCTTGGGGCAAAAATGCAGAAATTCCCCTTATTTTGGAACAAAATTGCAGAAACTCCCCTTTTTTTGTTGCAAAAAGGCAGAAATTCTCTTTATTTTAGAGGAAAAGTGTAGGAAATACCCTTATTTTGGTGCAAAATTGCAGAAATTCCCCTAATTTTGGGGAAAAATTGCAGAAATTTCCCATATTTTGAGGCAAAATTGCAGAAATTCCCCTATTATTTGGGCAAAATTGCAGAAATTTCCCTTATTTTGGGGCAAAATTACAGAAATTCCCGTAATTATGGGGAAAATTGCAGAAATTCCCCTTATTTTGGAGCAAAAATGCAGACATTTTCTTTAATTCAGGGAACAAATACAGAAATTACCATGATTTTTGGGCAAAAATGCAGAAATTTCCTTTAACAAGGGGCAAAAATGCAGAAATTCCCCTTATTTGGGGCCAAAAAGGCAGAAATTTCCCTTATTTTGGGGCAAAAGTATAGAAATTTAACTTATTTTAGGATAATATTGCAGAAATTTACCTTATTTTGTGGCAAAAATGAAGAAATTCCCATTATTTTGGAACAAAATTGCAGAAATTTCCCATATTTTGTGGCAAAAATTCTGTAATGCTTCTAATTTTAGGGCAAAAATCAGAAATTCCATTAATTTTGGGGCAAAAAAACAGAAATTCCCCTTATTGTGGAGGAAATTAATGAAATTTCTTTTTTTGGGACAAAATTGCAGAAATTTCCCTTATTTTTAAACAAAATTGCAGAAATTTCCTTTATTTTTATGCAAAATTGCAGAAATTTCCTTTATCTTGTGGCTAAAATTCAGAAATTCCTTTTATTTTAGGGCAAAAGGCAAAAATTTTGCTTTTTTGGGAGCAAATTCAAAAAATTACCCTTATTTTAAGGAAAAAGCCTGAAATTCCTCTTATTGTGTGCCAAAAAGGCAGAAATTCCCCTTATCTTGGGGCAAAAATGCAGAAATTCCCCTTATTTTGAAACAAAATTGCAGAAATTCCCCTTTTTTGTTTCAAAAAGGCAGAAATTCTCTTTATTTTGGAGGAAAAGTGTAGGAAATACCATTATTTTGTTGCAAAATTGCAGAAATTCCTCTAATTTTGGGGGAAAATTGCAGAAATTTCCCATATTTTGAGGCAAAATTGCAGAAATTCCCCTATTTTTTTGGCAAAATTGCAGAAATTTCCCTTATTTTGGAGAAAAATTACAGAAATTCCTGTAATTTTGGGGAAAATTGCAGAAATTCCCCTTATTTTGGAGCAAAAATGCAGAAATTTTCTTTAATTCAGGGAACAAATACAGAAATTACCATGATTTTTGGGCAAAAATGCAGAAATTTCCTTTAACTTGGGGCAAAAATGCAGAAATTCCCCTTATTTGGGGCCAAAAAGGCAGAAATTTCCCTTATTTTTGGGCAAAAGTATAGAAATTTAACTTATTTTAGGATAATATTGCAGAAATTTACCTTATTTTGTGGCAAAAATGAAGAAATTCCTATTATTTTCAACAAAATTGCAGAAATTTCCCATATTTTGTGGCAAAAATTCTGTAATGCTTCTAATTTTGGGGCAAAAATCAGAAATTCTGTTAATTTTGGGGCAAAAAGACAGAAATTGCCCTTATTGTGGGGCAAAATTAATGAAATTTCATTTTTTGGGACAAAATTGCAGAAATTTCCCTTATTTTTAAGCATAATTGCAGAAATTTCCTTTATTTTGAGGCAAATTGCAGAAATTTCCCTTATTCTGGGGTAAAAATGCAGAAATGCTTCTAATTTTGGAGCAAAAATTCAGAAATTCCTCTAATTTTGGGGCAAAAAGGCAGAAATTTCCCTTATTGGGGGGCAAAATTGCTGAGATTTACCTTATTTTGGACAAAATTGCAAAAATTTCCCTTATTTTGTGGTAAAATTGCAGAAATTTCCCTTATCTTGGGCAAAAATGTTAGAAATTCCCATTCTTTCAGGTCATAAAGGCAGAAACTCCACTTATTAGGGGGCAAATTGCAGAAATTACCTTATTTTTGGGCAAAAAGACTGAAATTCCCCTTATTTTTTGCCTTAAAGGCAGAAATTCTTTTTATTTTAGGACAAAAATCAGAAATTCCACTTTATTTTGGGCAAAAATGCAGAAATTTCCCTTATTTTGGGCAAAAAGACAGTAATGCCCCTAATTTTGGAGCAAAATTGCAGAAATTTCCCTATTTTTGAGGCAAAAATGCAGAAATTTCCCTAATTTTGTGTCAAAATTGCAGAAATTCCTTTTTTTGGGGGGCAAAATTGCAGAAATTCCCCTAATTTTGGGGCAAAAATGCAGAAATTCCCGCAATTTTTGGGCACAATTGCAGAAATTTACATTAATTTGTGGCAAAAATGCAGAAATTCCCCTAATTTTGTGTCAAAATTGCAGAAATTCCCTTTATTTTGAGGCAAAAATGCAGAAATTCCCCTTATATGGGGTAAAAATGCAGAAATTCTTTTAATTTTCGGGCAAAATTGCAGAAATTTCTCTTATTTTGGGGCAAAATTGCAGAAATTTCTCGTATTTCGGGGCAAAAATGCAGAAATTCCCCTAATTCTGTGTCAAAATTGCAGAAATTTCCTTTATTTTGAGGCAAAAATGCAGAAATATAACATTATTTTGGAGCAAAATTGTAGAAATTCCCCTTATTTGAGGCAAAAAGGCAGAAATTTCTTTTATTTTTGGGCAAAATGAAGAAATTTTTCTTATCATCGGACAAAAATCCAGAAATGTCCCTTATTTTGGGTCAAAAAGGCAGAAATTCTTCTTATTTTAGGGCAAAAATGCATAAGATCCAATTAATTTTGGGCAAAAATGCAGAAATTCACCTTATTTTAAGGCAAAAACACAGTAATGCCCCTAATTTTGCGGAAAATTCAGAAATTCCCCTAATTTTGGGGCAAAAGGCAGAAATTCCTCTTATTGTGAGGCAAAATTGCTGAAATTTCCATTTTTTGAGAAAAATTGCAGAAATTTCTCTTATTTTGGGGCAAAATTGCGGAAATTCCCCTTATATCAGGTCAAAAATGGAGAAATACCGCATACTTCTTGTAAAAAATGCAGAAATTACTTTTATTTTAGGGTAAAAGACTGAAATTCCCCCTTTTTTGCGCCAAAAAGGAAGAAATTCCCCTTATTTTGGGGCAAAAATACAGAAATTCCCCTTATTTTAAACAAAACTGCAGAAATTCCATTTTTTTTGTTTCAAAAAGGCAGAAATTCTCTTTATTTTGGAGGAAAAATGTAGGAAATACCATTATTTCGGTGCAAAATTGCAGAAATTCCCCTAATTTTGGGGAAAAATTGCAGAAATTTCCTTATTTTGAGGCAAAATTGCAGAAATTCCCCTAATTTTTGGGCAAAATTGCAAAAATTTCCCTTATTTTGGTGCAAAATTACAAAAATTCCCCTAATTTTGGGGAAAAATTGCAGAAATATCCCTTATTTTGGAGCAAAAATGCAGAATTTTTTTTTTAATTCAGGGCAAAAATACAGAAATTCTCCTTATTTTGGGGCAAAAATGCAGAAATCTTCCTTATTTTAGGTCAAAAATACAGAAATTACCCTTATTTTTGGGCAAAAATGCAGAAATTTCCCTTAATTTTTGGCAAAAATGCAGAAATTCCCCTTATTTGGGGCCAAAAAGGCAAAAACTTCCGTTATTTTGGGGCAAAAGTATAGAAATTTAACTTATTTTAGGATAATATTGCAGAAATTTACCTTATTTTGTGGCAAAATTGAAGAAATTCCCATTATTTTGGAACAAAATTGCAGAAATTTCACATATTTTGTGGCAAAAATTCTGTAATGCTTCTAATTTTGGGGCAAAAATCAGAAATTCCATTAATTTTGGGGGAAAAAAACAGAAATTCCCCTTATTGTGGGGGAAATTAATGAAATTAATTTTTTTTGGACACAATTGCAGAAATTTCCCTTATTTTTAAGCAAAATTGCAGAAATTTCCTCTATTTTGGGGCAAATTGCAGAAATTTCCTTTATCTTGTGGCTAAAATTCAGAAATTCCTTTTATTTCAGGGCAAAAGGCAAAAATTATTCTATTTTGGTGGCAAATTCCAGAAATTACCCTTATTTTAGGGAAAAAGCCTGAAATTCCTCTTATTTTGTGCCAAAAAGGCAGAAATTCCCCTTATCTTGGGGCAAAAATGCAGAAATTCCCCTTATTTTGGAACAAAATTGCAGAAACTCCCCTTTTTTTTGTTGCAAAAAGGCAGAAATTCTCTTTATTTTAGAGGAAAAGTGTAGGAAATACCCTTATTTTGGTGCAAAATTGCAGAAATTCCCCTAATTTTGGGGAAAAATTGCAGAAATTTCCCATATTTTGAGGCAAAATTGCAGAAATTCCCCTATTATTTGGGCAAAATTGCAGAAATTTCCCTTATTTTGGGGCAAAATTACAGAAATTCCCGTAATTATGGGGAAAATTGCAGAAATTCCCCTTATTTTGGAGCAAAAATGCAGACATTTTCTTTAATTCAGGGAACAAATACAGAAATTACCATGATTTTTGGGCAAAAATGCAGAAATTTCCTTTAACAAGGGGCAAAAATGCAGAAATTCCCCTTATTTGGGGCCAAAAAGGCAGAAATTTCCCTTATTTTGGGGCAAAAGTATAGAAATTTAACTTATTTTAGGATAATATTGCAGAAATTTACCTTATTTTGTGGCAAAAATGAAGAAATTCCCATTATTTTGGAACAAAATTGCAGAAATTTCCCATATTTTGTGGCAAAAATTCTGTAATGCTTCTAATTTTAGGGCAAAAATCAGAAATTCCATTAATTTTGGGGCAAAAAAACAGAAATTCCCCTTATTGTGGAGGAAATTAATGAAATTTCTTTTTTTGGGACAAAATTGCAGAAATTTCCCTTATTTTTAAACAAAATTGCAGAAATTTCCTTTATTTTTATGCAAAATTGCAGAAATTTCCTTTATCTTGTGGCTAAAATTCAGAAATTCCTTTTATTTTAGGGCAAAAGGCAAAAATTTTGCTTTTTTGGGAGCAAATTCAAAAAATTACCCTTATTTTAAGGAAAAAGACTGAAATTCCTCTTATTGTGTGCCAAAAAGGCAGAAATTCCCCTTATCTTGGGGCAAAAATGCAGAAATTCCCCTTATTTTGAAACAAAATTGCAGAAATTCCCCTTTTTTGTTTCAAAAAGGCAGAAATTCTCTTTATTTTGGAGGAAAAGTGTAGGAAATACCATTATTTTGGTGCAAAATTGCAGAAATTCCTCTAATTTTGGGGGAAAATTGCAGAAATTTCCCATATTTTGAGGCAAAATTGCAGAAATTCCCCTATTTTTTTGGCAAAATTGCAGAAATTTCCCTTATTTTGGAGAAAAATTACAGAAATTCCTGTAATTTTGGGGAAAATTGTGCAGAAATTCCCCTTATTTTGGAGCAAAAATGCAGAAATTTTCTTTAATTCAGGGAACAAATACAGAAATTACCATGATTTTTGGGCAAAAATGCAGAAATTTCCTTTAACTTGGGGCAAAAATGCAGAAATTCCCCTTATTTGGGGCCAAAAAGGCAGAAATTTCCCTTATTTTTGGGCAAAAGTATAGAAATTTAACTTATTTTAGGATAATATTGCAGAAATTTACCTTATTTTGTGGCAAAAATGAAGAAATTCCTATTATTTTCAACAAAATTGCAGAAATTTCCCATATTTTGTGGCAAAAATTCTGTAATGCTTCTAATTTTGGGGCAAAAATCAGAAATTCTGTTAATTTTGGGGCAAAAAGACAGAAATTGCCCTTATTGTGGGGCAAAATTAATGAAATTTCATTTTTTGGGACAAAATTGCAGAAATTTCCCTTATTTTTAAGCATAATTGCAGAAATTTCCTTTATTTTGAGGCAAATTGCAGAAATTTCCCTTATTCTGGGGTAAAAATGCAGAAATGCTTCTAATTTTGGAGCAAAAATTCAGAAATTCCTCTAATTTTGGGGCAAAAAGGCAGAAATTTCCCTTATTGGGGGGCAAAATTGCTGAGATTTACCTTATTTTGGACAAAATTGCAAAAATTTCCCTTATTTTGTGGTAAAATTGCAGAAATTTCCCTTATCTTGGGCAAAAATGTTAGAAATTCCCATTCTTTCAGGTCATAAAGGCAGAAACTCCACTTATTAGGGGGCAAATTGCAGAAATTACCTTATTTTTGGGCAAAAAGACTGAAATTCCCCTTATTTTTTGCCTTAAAGGCAGAAATTCTTTTTATTTTAGGACAAAAATCAGAAATTCCACTTTATTTTGGGCAAAAATGCAGAAATTTCCCTTATTTTGGGCAAAAAGACAGTAATGCCCCTAATTTTGGAGCAAAATTGCAGAAATTTCCCTATTTTTGAGGCAAAAATGCAGAAATTTCCCTAATTTTGTGTCAAAATTGCAGAAATTCCTTTTTTTGGGGGGCAAAATTGCAGAAATTCCCCTAATTTTGGGGCAAAAATGCAGAAATTCCCGCAATTTTTGGGCACAATTGCAGAAATTTACATTAATTTGTGGCAAAAATGCAGAAATTCCCCTAATTTTGTGTCAAAATTGCAGAAATTCCCTTTATTTTGAGGCAAAAATGCAGAAATTCCCCTTATATGGGGTAAAAATGCAGAAATTCTTTTAATTTTCGGGCAAAATTGCAGAAATTTCTCTTATTTTGGGGCAAAATTGCAGAAATTTCTCGTATTTCGGGGCAAAAATGCAGAAATTCCCCTAATTCTGTGTCAAAATTGCAGAAATTTCCTTTATTTTGAGGCAAAAATGCAGAAATATAACATTATTTTGGAGCAAAATTGTAGAAATTCCCCTTATTTGGGGCAAAAAGGCAGAAATTTCTTTTATTTTTGGGCAAAATGAAGAAATTTTTCTTATCATGGGACAAAAATCCAGAAATGTCCCTTATTTTGGGTCAAAAAGGCAGAAATTCTTCTTATTTTAGGGCAAAAAGGCATAAAATCCAATTAATTTTGGGCAAAAATGCAGAAATTTACCTTATTTTGGGGCAAAAACACAGTAATGCCCCTAATTTTGCGGAAAATGCAGAAATTCCCCTAATTTTGGGGCAAAAGGCAGAAATTCCTCTTATTGTGGGGCAAAATTGCTGAAATTTCCCTTTTTTGGGACAAAATTGCAGAAATTTCTCTTATTTTGGGGCAAAATTGCGGAAATTCCCCTTATATCGGGTCAAAAAGGCAGAAATACCGCATACTTCTTGTAAAAAATGCAGAAATTACTTTTATTTTAGGGCAAAAGAATGAAATTCCCCCTTTTTTGCGCCAAAAAAAAATTCCTCTTATTTTGGGGCAAAAATGCAGAAATTCCCCTTATTTTGGAACAAAATTGCAGAAACTCCCCTTTTTTTGTTGCAAAAAGGCAGAAATTCTCTTTATTTTGAAGGAAAAGTGTAGGAAATACCCTTATTTTGGTGCAAAATTGCAGAAATTCCCCTAATTTTGGTGAAAAATTGCAGAAATTTCTTATATTTTGAGGCAAAATTGCAGAAATTCCCCTATTATTTGGGCAAAATTGCAGAAATTTCCCTTATTTTGGGGCAAAATTACAGAAATTCCTGTAATTTTGAAGAAAATTGCAGAAATTCCCCTTATTTTGGAGCAAAAATGCAGAAATTTTCTTTAATTTAGGGAACAAATACAGAAATTACCCTGATTTTTGGGCAAAAATGCAGAAATTTCCTTTAACTTGGAGCAAAAATGCAGAAATTCCCCTTATTTGGGGCCATTAAGGCAGAAATTTCCCTTATTTTGGGGCAAAAGTATAGAAATTTAAATTATTTTAGGATAATATTGCAGAAATTTACCTTTTTGGTGGCAAAAATGAAGAAATTCCCATTATTTTGGTACAAAATTGCAGAAATTTCCCATATTTTGTGGCAAAAATTCTGTAATGCTTCTAATTTTAGGGCAAAAATCAGAAATTCCATTAATTTTGGGGCAAAAAAACAGAAATTCCCCTTATTGTGGGGGAAATTAATGAAATTTCTTTTTTTTGGGACAAAATTGCAGAAATTTCCCTTATTTTTAAGCAAAATTGCAGAAATTTCTTTATCTTGTGGCTAAAATTCACAAATTCCTTTTATTTCAGAGCAAAAGGCAAAAATTTTGCTTTTTTGGGGGCAAATTCCAGAAATTATCCTTATTTTAGGGAAAAAGCCTGAAATTCCTCTTATTTTGTGCCAAAAAGGCAGAAATTCCCCTTATCTTGGTGCAAAAATGCAGAAATTCCCCTTATTTTGGAACAAAATTGCAGAAATTCCCCTTTTTTTGTTTCAAAAAGGCTGAAATTCTCTTTATTTTGGAGGAAAAGTGTAGGAAATACCATTATTTTGGTGCAAAATTGCAGAAATTCCCCTAATTTTGGGGAAAAATTGCAGAAATTTCCCATATTTTGAGGCAAAATTGCAGAAATTCCCCTATTTTTTGGGCAAAATTGCAAAAATTTTCCTTATTTTGGGGCAAAATTACAGAAATTCCCATAATTTTGGGGAAAAATTGCAGAAATTCCCCTGATTTTGGAGCAAAAATGCAGAAATTTTTTTTATTCAGGGAAAAAATACAGAAATTACCCTGATTTTTGGGTAAAAATTCAGAAATTTCCTTTAATTTGGGGCAAAAATGCAGAAATTCCCCTTATTTGGGGCCAAAAAGGCAGGAATTTCCCTTATTTTGGGGCAAAAGTATAGAAATTTAACTTATTTTAGGATAATATTGCAGAAATTTACCTTATTTTGTGGCAAAAATGAAGAAATTCCCATTATTTTGGAACAAAATTGCAGAAATTTTCCATATTTTGTGGCAAAAATTCTGTAATGCTTCTAATTTTGGGGCAAAAATCAGAAATTCCGTTAATTTTGGGGCAAAAAGAAAGAAATTCCCCTTATTGTGGGGCAAAATTAATGAAATTTCCCTTTTTTGGGACAAAATTGCAGAAATTTCTTTTATTTTGGAGCAAAGTTGCAGAAATTTCCTTTATCTTGTGGCTAAAATTCAGAAATTCCTTTTATTTCAGGGAAAAAGGCAAAAATTTTGCTTTTTTGGGGGCAAATTCCAGAAATTACCCTTATTTTAGGGAAAAAGCCTGAAATTCCTCTTATTTTGTGCCAAAAAGGCAGAAATTCCCCTTATCTTGGGGCAAAAATGCAGAAATTCCCCTTATTTTGAAAGAAAATTGCAGAAATTCCTCTTTTTTTGTTTCAAAAAGGCAGAAATTCTCTTTATTTTGGAGGAAAAGTGTAGGAAATACCATTATTTTGGTGCAAAATTGCAGAAATTCCCCCTTTTTTTGGGAAAAATTGCAGAAATTTCCCATATTTTGAGGCAAAATTGCAGAAATTTCCATATTTTTTGGGCAAAATTGCAGAAATTTTCCTTATTTTGTTTCAAAATTACAGAAATTTCCCTTATTTTGGGGTAAAATTGCAGAAATTTCCCTGATCTTGGGCAAAAATGTTAGAAATTCCCCTTCTTTCAGGTCATAAAGGCAGAAATTCCACTTATTAGGGGGCAAATTGCAGAAATTACCCTTATTTTAGGGCAAAAAGACTGAAATTCCCCTTTTTTTTGCCTTCAAGGCAGAAATTTTTTATATTTTAGGGCAAAAATCAGAAATTCCACTTAATTTTGGGCAAATATGCAGAAATTTCCATTATTTTGGGCAAAAAGACAGTAATGCACAAAATTTGGGGGCAAAAAGGCAGAAATTCTCCTCATTTTGGGGCAAAAAGGCAGAAATTTCCCTTATTTTTGGGCAAAATTGCAGAAATTTTCCTTATCATGGGACAAAAATCCAGAAATTCCCCTCATTTTAGGTCAAAAAGGCAGAAATTTCCCTAATTTGGGGGCAAATTGCAGAAATTAAACTTATTTCACGTAAGAAGACTGAAATTCCCCTTATTTTGTGCCAAAAAAGCAGAAATTCTTCTTATTTTAGGGCAAAAAGGCAGAAATTCCAATTAATTTTGCGGCAAAAATGCAGAAATTCCCCTAATTTTCGGGCAAAAGGCAGAAATTCCCCTTATTGTGGGGCAAAATTGCTGAAATTTCCCTTTTTTGTGACAAAATTGCAAACATTTCTTTTATTTTGGGGCAAAATTTCAGAAATTCCCCTTATTTTGGGTCAAAAATGCAGAAATACCGCATACTTGGTTTCAAATATGCAGAAATTACCCTTATTGTAGGGCAAGAAGACTGAAATTCCCCCTTTTTTTGCGCCAAAATACAGAAATTTCTCTTATTTTGGGGCAAAAATGCAGAAATTCCCCTTATTTTGGAACAAAATTGCAGAAATTCCTCTTTTTTTGTTTCAAAAAGGCAGAAATTCCCTATATTTTGGAGCAAAAATGAAGACAATTCCCTTATTTTGGTGCAAAATTTCATAAATTTCCTTTATTATGGGGCAAAAAGGCAGAAATTCCCCTAATTTTGGGGAAAAATTGCAGAAATTTCCCTTATTTTGAGGCAAAATTGCAGAAATTCCCCCAAATTTTAGGGCAAAATTGAAGAAATTCCCCTTATTTTGGGGCAACAATGCAGAAATTCTTCTTATTTTAGGCCAAAAATACAGAAATTACCCTTATTTTTGGGCAAAAATGCAGAAATTTTCCTTAATTTGGGGCAAAAATGCAGAAATTCCTATTATTCTGGGGTAGAAAGGCAGAAATTTCCTTTATTTTGGAACAAAATTGCAGAAATTTCCCATATTTCTGGGCAAAAATGCACTAATGCTTCTAATTTTGGGGCAAAATTTCGAAATTCCACTAATTTGGGGGCAAAAAGGCAGAAATTCCACTTATTTGGGGGCAAAAATTCAGAAATGTCCCTTTTTTGGGTCAAAAAGGCAGAAAATTCTTCTTTTTTGAGGAAAATTGTGGAAATTTCCCTTATTTTGTGGCAAAAATTCTGTAATGCTTCTAATTTGGGGGCAAAAATCAGAAATTCCATTCATTTTGGGGCAAAAATTGAGAAAATCCCCTTATTGTGGGGGAAATTATTGAAATTTCCATTATTTGGGACAAAATTGCAGAAATTTCCCTTATTTTTAAGCAAAATTGCAGAAATTTCCTTTATCTTGTGGCAAAAATACAGAAATTCCTTTTATTTCAGGGCAAAATAGCAGAAATTATGCTTTTTTGGGTGCAAATTCCAGAAATTACCCTTATTTTAGGGAAAAAGCCTGAAATTCCTCTTATTTTGTGCCAAAAAGGCAGAAATTCTTCTTATTATGGAGCAAAAAGGCAGAAATTCCACATAATTTTGGCCAAAAATGCAGAAATTTCCATTATTTTGGGGCAAAAACACAGTAATGCACATAATTTGGGGGCAAAAAGGCAGAAATTCCCATAATTATGGGGCAAAAAGTCAGAAATTCCCCTTATTTTGGGGCAAAAATGCTGAAATTCCCCTTATTTTGGAGGAAAAATGCAGAAATTTCCCTATTTTACGGCAAAAAGACAGAAACTCTCAATATTTTAAGCCAAAAATAGAAATTACCCTTATTTTAGGCCAGAAAGACTAAATTCCCGTCTTTTGGAGCAAAAAGGCAGAAATTCCCCTTATTTTAAAGCAAAAAGACAGAAATTCCCCTTAACTTTGGGCAAAAATGCAGAAATTTCCCTTAATTTGGGCAAAAATGCAGAAATTCCCCTTATTTTGGGCCAAATAGGCAGAAATTTCCCTTATTTTGAGGCAAAAGGATAGAAATTTAACTTATTTTAGGATAAAATTGCAGAAACTTCCCTTATTTTTTGGCAAAAAGGCAGAAATTCCCATTATTTTGGGGTAAAAAGGCAGAAATTCCCCTTATTTTAGAACAAAATTGCAGAAATTTCTCATATTTTGGGGCAAAAATGCAGTAATGCTGCTAATTTTGGGGCAAAATTTAGAAATTTCACCAATTTTGAGGCAAAAAGGCATAAATCCCTATTATTTTGGGGCAAAAATTTAGAAATATTTCTTTTTAAGACAAAATTGCAGAAATTTCCTTTATTTTTAGGCAAATTGCAGAAATTTCCCTTAGTATGAGGTAAAAATGCAGTAATGCTTCTAATTTTGGAGCAAAAATTCAGAAATTCCCCTAATTTTGGGGCAAAAAGGCAGAAATTTCCCTTATTGTGGGGCAAAATTGCTAAAATTTCCCTTTTTTTGGACAAAATTACAAAAATTTCCCTTATTTTGGGGTAAAATTGCAGAAATTTCCCTTATCTTGGGCAAAAATGTTAGAAATTCCCCTTCTTTCAGGTCATAAAGGCAGAAATTCCACTTATTAGGGGGCAAATTGCAGAAATTACCCTTATTTTAGGGCAAAAAGACTGAAATTCCCCTTATTTTTTGCCTTAAAGGCAGAAATTCTTTTTATTTTAGGGCAAAAATCAGAAATTCCACTTAATTTTGGGCAAAAATGCAGAAATTTTCCTTAATTTGTGGCAAAAATGCAGAAATTCCTTTTATTTTTGGCCAAATAGGCAGAAATTTTTTTTTATTTTGAGGCAAAAGTTTAGAAATTTAACTTATTTTAGGATAAAATTGCAGAAACTTCCCTTATTTTGTGGCAAAAATGCAGAAATTCCCATTATTTTGTGGTAAAATAGAAGAAATTTCCCTTATTTTGTAACAAAATTGCAGAAATTTCCCATATTTTGGGGCGAAAAAGCAGTAATGCTTCTAATTTTGGTGCAAAATTCAGAAATTTCACTAATTTTGGGACAAAATTCAGAAATTTCACTAATTTTGGGGCAAAAAGGCAGAAATTCCTATTATTTTGTGGCAAAAATGCAGAAATTCCTTTTTGGGGGGCAAAAAGGCAGAAATTCTCCTCATTTTGGGGCAAAAAGTCAGAAATTCCCTTTATTTTGGACCAAAAATGAAGAAAATTCCCTTATTTTGGTGCAAAATTGCATAAATTTCCCTTATTATGGGGTAAAAAGGCAGAAATTCCCCTAATTTTAGGGCAAAATTGCAGAAATTTCACTTATGTGGAGCAAAATTACAGAAATTCCCCTAATTTTGGGAAAAAATTGCAGAAATTCCCCTTATTTTGGAGCAAAAATGCAAAAATTTTCTTTAATACAGGGCAAAAATACAGAAATTCCTTTTAATTTCGGGCAAAAATGTAGAAATTCCCCTTATTTTAGGCCCAAAATACAGAAATTACCCTTATATTTGGGCAAAAATGCAGAAATTTCCCATAATTTGGGGCAAAAATGCAGAAATTCCCATTATTTTGGGGTAAAAAGGCAGAAATTTCCCTTATTTTGGAAAAAATTTCAGAAATTTCCCATATTTTGGAGCAAAAATGCAGTAATGCTGCTAATTTTGGGGCAAAATTCAGAAATTTCACTAATTTTGGGGCAAAAAGGCAAAAATCCCTATTATTTTGGGGCAAAAATGCAGAAATATCCCTATTTTGGGACAAAATTGCAGAATTTTCCTTTATTTTGAGGCAAATTGCAGAAATTTCTTTTATTATGGGGTAAAAATGCAGTAATGCTTCTAATTTTGGAGCAAAAATTCAGAAATTCCCCTAATTTTGGGGCAAAAAGGCAGAAATTCCCCTATTGTGGGGCAAAATTGCTGACATTTCCTTTTTTGGACAAAATTGCAAAAATTTCTCTTATTTTGGGGCAAAATTGCAGAAATACCCCTTATTTCGGGTCAAAAATGCAGAAACACCGCATACTTGGTGTCAAATGTGCAGAAATTACCCTTATTTTAGGGCAAAAAGACTGAAATTCCTCCTTTTTTGTGCCAAAAAGGCAGAAATTTTCCTTATTTTGGCGCAAAAATGCAGAAATTCCTCTTAATTTGGAACAAAATTGCAGAAATTCTCCTTTTTTTGTTTCAAAAAGGAAGCAATTCCCTTTATTTTGGAGCAAAAATGAAAAAAATTCCCTTATTTTGGTGCAAAATTGCATAAATTTCCCTTATTATATTGCAAAAAGGCATAAATTCCACTAATTTTGGGGATAAATTACAGAAATTTCCCTTATTTAGGGGCAAAATTGCAGAAATTCCCCTAATTTTAGGGCAAAATTGCAGAAATTCCCCATATTTGGGGCAAAATTACAGAAATTCCCATAATTTGGAGGAAAAATTGCAGAAATTCACCTTAGTTTGGAGCAAAAATGCAGAAATTTTCCTTAATACAGGACAAAAATCAAGGAATTCCCCTTATTTTGGGGCAAAAATGCAGAAATTCCCCATATTTTAGGCCAAAAATACAGATATTACCCTTATTTTTGGGGAAAAATGCAGAAATTTCCCTTAATTTGGGGCAAAACTGCAGAAATTCCTCTTATTTGGGGCTACAAAGGCAGGAATTTCTTTTATTTTGGGGCAAAAGTATAGAAATTTAACTTATTTTAGGATAATATTGCAGAAATTTACCGTATTTTGTGGCAAAAATGAAGAAATTCCCATTATTTTGGGGTAGAAAGGCAGAAATTCCCTTTATTTTGGAACAAAATTACAGAAATTTCCCATATTTTTGGGCAAAAATGCACTAATGCTTCTAATTTTGGGGCAAAATTTAGAAATTCCACTAATTTTGGGGCAAAAAGGCAGAAATTCCACTTATTTGGGAGCAAAAATTGAGAAATTTCCTTTTTTTGGGTCAAAAAGGCAGAAAATTCTTCTTATTCGAGGCAAATTGCTGAAATTTCCCTTATTTTGTAACAAAATTGCAGAAATTTCCCATATTTTGGGGCAAAAAAACAGTAATGCTTCTAATTTTGGTGCAAAATTCAGAAATTTCACTAATTTTGGGACAAAATTCAGAAATTTCACTAATTTTGGGGCAAAAAAGCAGAAATTCCTATTATTTTGTGGCAAAAAAGCAGAAATTCCTATTATTTGGGGGCAAACAGGCAGAAATTCTCCTCATATTGGGGCAAAAAGGCAGAAATTCCCTCTATTTTGGAGCAAAAATGAAGAAAATTCCCTTATTTTGGTGCAAAATTGCATAAATTTCCCTTATTATGGGGCAAAAAGGCAGAAATTCCCCTTATTTTAGGCCAAAAATAGAGAAATTACCCTTATTTTTGGGCAAAAATGCAGAAATTTTCCTTAATTTGGGGCAAAAATGCAAAAATTCCCCTTACTTGGGGCTAAAAAAACAGGAATTTCCCTTATTTTGAGGCAAAAGTATAGAAATTTAACTTATTTTAGGACAATATTGCAGATATTTACCTTATTTTGTGGCAAAAATGAAGAAATTCCCATTATTTTGGGGTAGAAAGGCAGAAATTTCTTTTATTTTGGAACAAAATTGCAAAAATTTCCCATATTTTTAAGCAAAAATGTACTAATGCTTCTAATTTTGGGGCAAAAATTAGAAATTCCACTAATTTAGGGGCAAAAAGGCAGAAATTCCACTTATTTGGGGGCAAAAATTCAGAAATTTCCCTTTTTTGGGTCAAAAAGGCAGAAAATTCTTCTTTTTTGAGGCAAATTGTTGAAATTTCCCTTATTTTGTGGCAAAAATTCTGTAATGCTTCTAATTTTGGGGCAAAAATCAGAAATTCCGTTAATTTTGGGGCAAAAAGACAGAAATTCCCCTTATTGTGGGGGAAATTAATGAAATTATTTTTTGGGACAAAATTGCAGAAATTTCCCTTATTTTTAAGCAAAATTGCAGAAATTTCCTTTATCTTGTGGCAAAAATACAGAAATTCCTTTTATTTCAAGGCAAAAGGGCAGAAATTACGCTTTTTTGGGGGCAAATTCCAGAACTTACCCTTATTTTAGGGAAAAAGCCTTAAATTTCTTTTATTTTGTGCCAAAAAGGCAGAAATTCTTCTTATTTTAGAGGAAAAAGGCAGAAATTCCACATAATTTTGGCAATAAATGCAGAAATTTCCATTATTTTGGGGCAAAAACACAGTAATGCACCTAATTTGGGGGCAAAAAGGCAGAAATTCCCCTAATTTTGGGGCAAAAAGGCAGAAATTTCCTTTATTTTGGGGCAAAAATGCTGAAATTCCCCTTATTTTCGAGCAAAAATGCAGAAATTTTCCTTATTTTAGGGCAAAAAGACAGAAATTCTTATTATTTTAGGCCAAAAATAGAAATTACCCTTATTTTAGGTCAAAAAGACTAAATTACCCTTATTTTGGGGCAAAAAGGCAGAAATTCTCTTTATTTTAGGGCAAAAAAGCAGAAATTCCCCTTAATTTTGGGCAAAAATGCAGAAATTTCCCTTAATTTTGTGCAAAAATGCAGAAATTCCCCTTATTTTGGGCCAAATAGGCAGAAATTTCCCTTATTTTGTGGCAAAAGGATAGAAATTTAACTTATTTTAAGATAAAATTTCAGAAACTTCCCTTATTTTGTGGCAAAAATGCAGAAATTCCCATTATTTTGGGGTAAAAAGGCAGAAATTTCCCTTATTTTGGAACAAAATTTCAGAAATTTCCCATATTTTGGAGCAAAAATGCAGTAATGCTGCTAATTTTGTGGCAAAATTCAGAAATTTCACTAATTTGGGGGCAAAAAGGCAAAAATCCCTATTATTTTGGGGCAAAAATGCAGAAATATCCCTATTTTGGGACAAAATTGCAGAATTTTCCTTTATTTTGAGGCAAATTGCAGAAATTTCTTTTATTATGGGGTAAGAATGCAGTAATGCTTCTAATTTTGGAGCAAAAATTCAGAAATTCCCCTAATTTTGGGGCAAAAAGGCAGAAATTCCCCTATTGTGGGGCAAAATTGCTGACATTTCCTTTTTTGGACAAAATTGCAAAAATTTCTCTTATTTTGGGGCAAAATTGCAGAAATACCCCTTATTTCGGGTCAAAAATGCAGAAACACCGCATACTTGGTGTCAAATGTGCAGAAATTACCCTTATTTTAGGGCAAAAAGACTGAAATTCCTCCTTTTTTGTGCCAAAAAGGCAGAAATTTTCCTTATTTTGGCGCAAAAATGCAGAAATTCCCCTTATTTTGGAACAAAATTGCAGAAATTCTCCTTTTTTTGTTTCAAAAAGGAAGCAATTCCCTTTATTTTGGAGCAAAAATGAAGAAAATTCCCTTATTTTGGTGCAAAATTGCATAAATTTCCCTTATTATGTTGCAAAAAGGCATAAATTCCCCTAATTTTGGGGATAAATTACAGAAATTTCCCTTATTTTGGGGCAAAATTGCAGAAATTCCCCTAATTTTAGGGCAAAATTGCAGAAATTCCCCATATTTGGGGCAAAATTACAGAAATTCCCATAATTTGGGGGAAAAATTGCAGAAATTCACCTTAGTTTGGAGCAAAAATGCAGAAATTTTCCTTAATACAGGACAAAAATCAAGGAATTCCCCTTATTTTGGGGCAAAAATGCAGAAATTCCCCATATTTTAGGCCAAAAATACAGATATTACCCTTATTTTTGGGGAAAAATGCAGAAATTTCCCTTAATTTGGGGCAAAACTGCAGAAATTCCTCTTATTTGGGCCTACAAAGGCAGGAATTTCTTTTATTTTGGGGCAAAAGTATAGAAATTTAACTTATTTTAGGATAATATTGCAGAAATTTACCGTATTTTGTGGCAAAAATGAAGAAATTCCCATTATTTTGGGGTAGAAAGGCAGAAATTCCCTTTATTTTGGAACAAAATTACAGAAATTTCCCATATTTTTGGGCAAAAATGCACTAATGCTTCTAATTTTGGGGCAAAATTTAGAAATTCCACTAGTTTTGGGGAAAAATGCATAAATTTCCCTTATTTTGGGGCAAAAACACAGGAATGCCTTTAATTTTGCGGCAAAAATGCAGAAATTCCCCTAATTTTGGGGCAAATGGCAGACATTCCCCTTATTGTTGAGCAAAATTGCTGCAATTTCCCTTTTTTGGGACGAAATTGCAAAAATTTCTCTTATTTTGGGACAAAATTATCAGAAATTCCATTTATTTCAGGTCAAAAATGCAGAAATACCACATACTTGGTGTCAAAAATGCAGAAATTACCCCTATTTAGGGCAAAAATACTGAAATTCCCCCTTTTTTGTGCCAAAAAGGCAGAAATTTCCCTTATTTTGGGCAAAAATGTGAAATTCCCCTTATTTTGGAACAAAATTGAAGAAATTGCCCTTTTTTATTTCAAAAAGGCAGAAATTCCCTTTATTTTGGAGCACAAATGAAGAAAATTCCCTTATTTTGTTGAAAAATTGCATTAATTTCCCTTATTATAGGGTAAAAAGGCAGAAATTCCCCTAATTATAGGACAAAATTGCAGAAATTTCCATTATGTTGCAGCAAAATTGCAGAAATTCCCATAATTTTAGGGCAAAATTGCAGAAATTTCCTTTATTTTGGGACAAAATTGCAGAAATTCCCCTAATTTTGAAAAAAAATTGCAGAAATTCCCCTTATTTTGGAGCAAAAATGCAGAAATTTTCCTTAATACAGGGAAAACTACAGAAATTCCCCGTATTTGGGGGCAAAAATGCAGAAATTTCTCTTATTTTAAGCAAAAAATACAGAAATTACCCTTATTTAAGGCAAAAAGACTAAATTCCCCTTATTTGGGGGCAAAAAGGCAGAAATTCCCCTAATTTTGAAGCAAAAGGCAGAAATTCCTTTTATTGTGGGGCAAAATTGCTGAAATTTCCTTTTTTGAGACAAAATTGCAGAAATTTCTCTTATTTTGGGGCAAAATTGCAGAATTTCAGCTTATTTGGGGTCAAAAATGCAGAAATTACCCTTATTTTAGAGTAAAAAGACTGCAATTTCCCCTTTTTTGCGCCAAAAAGGCAGAAATTCCCCTTATTTTGGGGCAAAAATGCAGAAATTCCCCTTATTTTGGAACAAAATTGCAGAAATTCCCCTTTTTTGTTTCATAAAGGCAGAAATTCCCTATATTTTGGAGCAAAAATGCAGAAAATTTTTTTATTATGGTGCAAAATTGCAAAAATTTCCCTTATTATAGGGTAAAAAGGCAGAAATTACCCTAATTATAGGGCAAAATTGCAGAAATTTCCATTATTTTGTCGCAAAAATTCTGTAATGGTTCTAATTTTGGGGAAAAAATCAGAAATTCCATTATTTTTTGGGACAAAAAGGCAGAAATTCCCCTTATTGTGGGCAATATTGCTGAAATTTCCCTTTTTGGGGACAAAATTGCAGAAATTTCCCTTATTTTTGGGCAAAATTGCAGAAATTTCCCTTATCTTGTGGCAAAAATACAGAAATTCCTTTTATTTCAGGTCCAAAAGACAGAAATTACGCTTTCTGGGGGGCAAATTCCAGAAATTACCCTTATTTTGGAAAAAAAGCCTGAAATTCCTTTTATTTTGTGACAAAAAGGCAGAAATTCTTCTTATTTTAGAGCAAAAATGCAGAAATTCCACATAATTTTGGGCAAAAATGCAGAAATTTCCTATTTTTTGGGGTAAAACACAGTAATGCCCCTAATTTTGAAGCACAAATGTAGAAATTCCCCTAATTTTGGGGTAAAAAGGCAGAAATTCCCCTTATTTTAGGGCAAAAAGGCAGAAATCTCCTTATTTTGTGGCAAAAAGGCAGAAATTCCCCTTATTTTAGGGCAAAAAGGCAGAAATTCACGTTAATTTTGGTCAAAAATGCAGAAATTTTTTCTAATTTGTGGCAAAAATACAGAAATTTCCCTTATTTTTGGCCAAATAGGCAGAAATTTCCCTTATTTTGAGGCAAAAGCTTAGAAATTTAACTTATTTTAGTATAAAATTTCAGAAACTTCCCTTATTTTGTGGCAAAAATGCAGAAATTCCCATTATTTTGGAGTAAAAAGTAAGAAATTTCCCTTACTTTGTAACTAAATTGCAGAAATTTTCCATATTTTGGGGCAAAAATGTAGTAATGCTTCTAATTTTGGGGCAAATTTCAGAAATTTCACTAATTTTGGGGCAAAATTCAGAAATTTCACTATTTTTGAGGCAAAAAGGTACAAATTCCTATTATTTTGGGGCAAAAATGAAGAAATTCTTTTTATTTTGGGGCAAAAAGGCAGAAATTCTCCTCATTTTGTGGCCAAAAGGCAGAAATTTCCCTTATTTTTGGGCAAAATTGCAGAAATTTCCCTTATCATGGGACAAAAATCCAGAAATTCCCCTCATTTTAGGTCAAAAAGGCAGAAATTCCGCTAATTTGGGTGCAAATTGCAGAAATTAAACTTATTTAAGGGAAGAAGACTGAAATTCCCCTCATTTTGTGACAAAAAAGCAGAAATTCTTCTTATTTTAGGGCAAAAAGGCAGAAATTCCAATTAATATTGGGGAAAAATGCAGAAATTTCCCTTATTTTGGGGCAAAAACACAGTAATGCCTTTAATTTTGCGGCAAAAATGCAGAAATTCCCCTAATTTTGGGGCAAATGGCAGAAATTCCCCTTATTGTGGGGAAAAATTGCTGCAATTTCCCTTTTTTGGGACAAAATTGCAAAAATTTCTCTTATTTTGGGGCAAAATTATCAGAAATTCCCCTTATTTCAGGTCAAAAATGCAGAAATACCGCATACTTGGTGTCAAAAATGCAGAAATTACCCCTATTTTAGGGCAAAAATACTGAAATTCCCCCTTTTTTGCGCCAAAAAGGCAGAAATTTCCTTTATTTTGGGCAAAAATGCAGAAATTCCCCTTATTTTGGAACAAAATTGAAGAAATTCCCCTTTTTTATTTCAAAAAGGCAGAAATTCCCTTTATTTTGGAGCCCAAATGAAGAAAATTCCCTTATTTTGTTGCAAAATTGCATTAATTTCCCTTATTATAGGGTAAAAAAGCAGAAATTCCCCTAATTATAGGACAAAATTGCAGAAATTTCCATTATTTGCGGCAAAATTGCAGAAATTCCCATAATTTTATGGCAAAATTGCAGAAATTTCCTTTATTTTGGGACAAAATTGCAGAAATTCTCCTAATTTTGAAAAAAAATTGCAGAAATTCCCCTTATTTTGGAGCAAAAATGCAGAAATTTTGCTTAATTCAGGGCAAAAATACAGAAATTCCCCATTTTTTGGGGCAAAAATGCAGAAATTTCTCTTATTTTAAGCAAAAAATACAGAAATTACCCTTATTTAAGGCAAAAAGACTAAATTCCCCTTATTTGGGGGCAAAAAGGCAGAAATTCCCCTAATTTTGAAGCAAAAGGCAGAAATTCCCCTTATTGTGGGACAAAATTGATGAAATTTCTTTTTTTTTTGAGACAAAATTGCAGAAATTTCTCTTATTTTAGGGAAAAATTGCAGAAATTCAGCTTATTTGGGGTCAAAAATGCAATAATTACCCTTATTTTAGGGTAAAAAGACTGAAATTTCCTCTTTTTTGTGCTAAAAAGGCAGAAATTCCCCTTATTTTGGGGCAAAAATGCAGAAATTCCCCTTATTTTGGAACAAAATTGCAGAAATTCCCCTTTTTTGTTTCAAAAAAGCAGAAATTCCCTATATTTTGGAGCAAAAATGCAGAAAATTCTCTTATTTTGGTGCAAAATTGAATAAATTTCCCTTATTATAGGGTAAAAAGGCAGAAATTACCCTAATTATAAGGCAAAATTGCAGAAATTTCCCTTATTTTGGGGCAAAATTGCAAAATTGCCATAATTTTAGTACAAAATTGCAGAAATTTCCCATATTTTGGGGCAAAATTGCAGAAATTCCCCTAATTTTGGAGCAAAAATGCAGAAATTTTACTTTTTTTGGTCAAAAAGGCAGAAATTTCTTTATTTTGAGGCAAATTGCAGAAATTTCCCTTATTTTGGGGCAAAATTGCAGAAATTCCCTTAATTTTGGAGCAAAAATGCAGAAATTTTCCTTTTTTTGGTCAAAAAGGCAGAAATTTCTTTATTTTGAGGCAAATTGCAGAAATTTCCCATATTTTGGGGCAAAATTGCAGAAATTCCCTTAATTTTGGAGCAAAAATGCAGAAATTTTCCTTTTTTGGGTCAAAAAGGCAGAAATTTCTTTATTTTGAGGCAAATTGCAGAAATTTCCCTTATTTTGTCGCAAAAATTCTGTAATGCTCCTAATTTTGGGGAAAAAATCAGAAATTCTATTATTTTTGGGAAAAAAGGCAGAAATTCCCCTTATTGTGGGCAATATTGCTGAAATTTCCCTTTTTTGGGACAAAATTGCAGAAATTTCCCTTATTTTTGTGCAAAATTGCAGAAATTTCCCTTTTCTTGTTGCAAAAATACAGAAATTCCTTTTATTTCAGGTCAAAAAGACAGAAATTACGCTTTCTTGGGGGCAAATTCCAGAAATTACCTTTATTTTGGAAAAAAAGCCTGAAATTCCATTTATTTTGTGACAAAAAGGCAGAAATTCTTCTTATTTTAGAGCAAAAATGCAGAAATTCCACATAATTTTGGGCAAAATGCAGAAATTTCCCTTTTTTTGGGGTAAAACACAGTAATGCCCCTAATTTTGAAGCACAAATGTAGAAATTCCCCTAATTTTGGGGTAAAAAGGCAGAAATTCCCCTTATTTTAGGGCAAAAAGGCAGAAATCTCCTTATTTTGTGGCAAAAAGGCAGAAATTCCCCTTATTTTAGGGCAAAAAGGCAGAAATTCACGTTAATTTTGGTCAAAAATGCAGAAATTTTTTCTAATTTGTGGCAAAAATGCAGAAATTTCCCTTATTTTTGGCCAAATAGGCAGAAATTTCCCTTATTTTGAGGCAAAAGCTTAGAAATTTAACTTATTTTAGTATAAAATTGCAGAAACTTCCCTTATTTTGTGGCAAAAATGCAGAAATTCCCATTATTTTGGAGTAAAAAGTAAGAAATTTCCCTTACTTTGTAACTAAATTGCAGAAATTTTCCATATTTTGGGGCAAAAATGTATTAATGCTTCTAATTTTGGGGCAAATTTCATAAATTTCACTAATTTTGGGGCAAAATTCAGAAATTTCACTAATTTTGAGGCAAAAAGGTAGAAATTCCTATTATTTTGGGGCAAAAATGCAGAAATTCTTTTTATTTTGGGGCAAAAAGGCAGAAATTCTCCTCATTTTGGGGCCAAAAGGCAGAAATTTCCCTTATTTTTGGGCAAAATTGCAGAAATTTCCCTTATCATGGGACAAAAATCCAGAAATTCCCCTCATTTTAGGTCAAAGAGGCAGAAATTCCGCTAATTTGTGGGCAAATTGCAGAAATTAAACTTATTTAAGGGAAGAAGACTGAAATTCCCCTTATTTTGTGCCAAAAAAGCAGAAATTCTTCTTATTTTAGGGCAAAAAGGCAGAAATTCCAATTAATTTTGGGGAAAAATGCAGAAATTTCCCTTATTTTGGGGCAAAAACACAGTAATGCCTTTAATTTTGCGGCAAAAATGCAGAAATTCCCCTAATTTTGGGGCAAATGGCAGAAATTCCCCTTATTGTGGGGCAAAATTGCTGCAATTTCCCTTTTTTGGAACAAAATTGCAAAAATTTCTCTTATTTTGGGGCAAAATTATCAGAAATTCCCCTTATTTTAGGTCAAAAATGCAGAAATACCGCATACTTGGTGTCAAAAATGCAGAAATTACCCCTATTTTAGGGCAAAAATACTGAAATTCCCTTTTTTTTGCACCAAAAAGGCAGAAATTTCCCTTATTTTGGACAAAAATGCAGAAATTCTCTTTATTTTGGAACAAAACTGAAGAAATTCCCCTTTTTTTGTTTCAGAAAAGCAGAAATTCTTTTTATTTTGGAGCACAAATGAAGAAAATTTCCTTATTTTGTTGCAAAATTGCATTAATTTCCCTTATTATAGG
The DNA here is from genome assembly GCF_963924665.1 of Micromys minutus. NCBI lineage: Eukaryota > Metazoa > Chordata > Mammalia > Rodentia > Muridae > Micromys > Micromys minutus. The sequence continues at coordinate 93,846 of NW_027667343.1, forward strand.
GTAAAAAGGCAGAAATTCCCCTAATTATAGGACAAGATTGCAGAAATTTCCATTATGTTGTGGCAAAATTGCAGAAATTCCCATAATTTTAGGGCCAAATTGCAGAAATTTCCTTTATTTTGGGACAAAATTGCAGAAATTCTCCTAATTTTGAAAAAAAAAATTGCAGAAATTCCTCTTATTTTGGGGCAAAAATGCAGAAATTTCTCTTATTTTAAGCAAAAAATACAGAAATTACCCTTATTTAAGCAAAAAGACTAAATTCCCCTTATTTGGGGGCAAAAAGGCCGAAATTCCCCTAATTTTGAAGCAAAAGGCTGCAATTCCCCTTATTGTGGGGCAAAATTGCTGAAATTTCCTTTTTTTGAGACAAAATTGCAGAAATTTCTCTTATTTTGGGGCAAAATTGCAGAAATTCAGCTTATTTGGGGTCAAAAATGCAGAAATTACCCTTATTTTAGGGTAAAAATACTGAAATTTCCCCTTTTTTGCGCCAAAAAGGCAGAAATTCCCCTTATTTTGGGGCAAAAATGAAGAAATTTCCCTTATTTTGGAACAAAATTGCAGAAATTCCCCTTTTTTATCAAAAAGGCAGAAATTCCCTATATTTTGGAGCAAAAATGCAGAAAATTCCCTTATTTTGGTGCAAAATTGCATAAATTTCCCTTATTATAGGGTAAAAAGGCAGAAATTCCCCTACTTATAGGGCAAAATTGAAGATATTTCCCTTATTTTGGGGCAAAATTGCAAAATTCCCGTAATTTTAGTACAAAATTGCAGAAATTTCTCTTATTTTGGGGCAAAATTGCAGAAATTCCCCTAATTTTGAAGCAAAAATGCAGAAATTTTCCTTTTTTGGGTCAAAAAGGCAGAAATTTCTTTATTTTGAGGCAAATTGCAAAAATTTCCCTTATTTTGGGGCAAAATTGCAGAAATTCCCTTAATTTTGGGGCAAAAATGCAGAAATTTTCCTTTTTTGGGTCAAAAAGGCAGGAATTTCTTTATTTTGAGGCAAATTGCAGAAATTTCCCTTATTTTGGCGCAAAAATTCTGTAATGCTTCTAATTTTGGGGCAAAAATCAGAAATTCTATTAATTTTGGGGCAAAAAGGCAGAAATTCCCGTTATTGTGCGCAATATGGCTGAAATTTCTCTTTTTTGGGACAAAATTGCAGAAATTTCCCTTATTTTTAAGCAAAATTGCAGAAATTTCCCTTATCTTGTGGCGAAAATACAGAAATTTCTTTTATTTCAGGTCAAAAAGACAGAAATTACGCTTTCTTGGGGGCAAATTCCAGAAATTACCCTTATTTTGGAAAAAAAAGCCTGAAATTCCTGTTATTTTGTGACAAAAAGGGAGAAATTCTTCTTATTTTAGAGCGAAAATGCAGAAATTCCACATAATTTTGGGCAAAAATGCAGAAATTTTCCTTATTTTGCTGTAAAACACAGTAATGCTCCTAATTTTGGAGCACAAAGGCGGAAATTCCACTAATTTTGGGGTAAAAAGGCAGAAATTCCCCTTATTTTGGGGCAAAAATTCTGAAATTCCCCTTATTTTGGAGCAAAAATGCAGAAATTTTTTTTATTTTAGGGCAACAAGACTAAAATCTCTTTATTTTGTGGCATAAAGGCAGAAATTCCCCTTATTTTAGGGCAAAAAGGCAGAAATTCACGTTAATTTTGGTCAAAAATGCAGAAATTTTCTTTATTTTGTTGAAAAATGCAGAAATTTCCCTTATTTTTGGCCAAATAGGCAGAAATTTCCCTTATTTTGAGGCAAAAGCTTAGAAATTTAACTGATTTTAGTATAAAATTGCAGAAACTTCCCTTATTTTGTGGCAAAAATGCAGAAATTCCCATTATTTTGGAGTAAAAAGTAAGAAATTTCCCTTACTTTGTAACAAAATTGCAGAAATTTTCCATATTTTGTGGCAAAAATGTAGTAATGCTTCTAATTTTGGGGCAAATTTCAGAAATTTCACTAATTTTGGGGCAAAATTCAGAAATTCCACTAATTTTGAGGCAAAAAGGTAGAAATTCCTATTATTTTGGGACAAAAATGCAGAAATTCTTTTTATTTTGGGGCAAAAAGGCAGAAATTCTTCTCATTTTGGGGCCAAAAGGCAGAAATTTCCCTTATTTTTGGGCAAAATTGCAGAAATTTCCCTTATCATGGGACAAAAATCCAGAAATTTCCCTCATTTTAGGTCAAAAAGGCATAAATTCTGCTAATTTGGGGGCAAATTGCAGAAATTAAACTTATTTAAAAGAAGAAGACTGAAATTCCCCTTATTTTGTGCTAAAAAAGCAGAAATTCTTCTTATTTTAGGGCAAAAAGGCAGAAATTCCAATTAATTTTGGGGAAAAATGCATAAATTTCCCTTATTTTGGGGCAAAAACACAGGAATGCCTTTAATTTTGCGGCAAAAATGCAGAAATTCCCCTAATTTTGGGGCAAATGGCAGACATTCCCCTTATTGTTGAGCAAAATTGCTGCAATTTCCCTTTTTTGGGACGAAATTGCAAAAATTTCTCTTATTTTGGGGCAAAATTATCAGAAATTCCCCTTATTTCAGGTCAAAAATGCAGAAATACCGCATACTTGGTTTCAAAAATGCAGAAATTACCCCTATTTTAGGGCAAAAATACTGAAATTCCCCCTTTTTTGCGCAAAAAAGGCAGAAATTTTCTCTTATTTTTGGCAAAAATGCAGAAATTCCCCTTATTTTGGAACAAAATTGAAGAAATTCCCCTTTTTTTGTTTCAAAAAGGCAGAAATTCCCTTTATTTTGGAGCACAAATGAAGAAAATTCCCTTATTTTGTTGCAAAATTGCATTAATTTCCCTTATTATAGGGTAAAAAGGCAGAAATTCCCCTAATTATAGGACAAAATTGCAGAAATTCCCATTATGTTGCGGCAAAATTGCAGAAATTCCCATAATTTTAGGGCAAAATTGCAGAAATTTCCTTTATTTTGGGACAAAATTGCAAAAATTCCCCTAATTTTGAAAAAAAAATTGCAGAAATTCCCCTTATTTTGGAGCAAAAAGGCAGAAATTTTCCTTAATTCAGGGCAAAAATACAGAAATTCCCCTTATTTTGGGGCAAAAATGCAGAAATTTCTCTTATTTACGCAAAAAAAATACAGAAATTACCCTTATTTAAGGCAAAAAAACTAAATTCCCCTTATTTGGGGGCAAAAAGGCAGAAATTCCCCTAATTTTGAAGCAAAGGGCAGAAATTCCCCTTATTGTGGGGCAAAATTGCTGAAATTTCCTTTTTTTGTGACAAAATTGCAGAAATTTCTCTTATTTTGGGGCAAAATTGCAGAAATTCAGCTTATTTGCGGTCAAAATGCAAAAATTACCCTTATTTTAGGGTAAAAAGACCGAAATTTCCCCTTTTTTTGCGCCAAAAAGGCAGAAATTCCCCTTATTTTGGGGCAAAATTGCAGAAATTCCCCTTATTTTGGAACAAAATTGCAGAAATTCCCCTTTTTTGTTTCAAAAAGGCAGAAATTCCCTATATTTTGGAGCAAAAATGCAGAAAATTCCCTTATTTTGGTGCAAAATTGCATAAATTTCCCTTATTATAGGGTAAAAAGCCAGAAATTCCCCTAATTATAGGGCAAAATTGCAGAAATTTCCCTTAT
>NW_027667342.1:0-29000 GCF_963924665.1 Micromys minutus
TTTGGTACAAAATTGCAGAAATTTTCCTTAATTTGGGGCAAAATTTCAGACATTTCACTAATTGTGGTGCAAAAAGGCAGAAATTCCCTATATGTTAGGTCAAAAAGACAGAAATTCTCCTTATTTTAGGGCAAAATTCAGAAATTTAACTTATTTTGAGGCAAAATTTCAGAAATTTCATTTATTTCAGAAAAAAAGCAAAATTTTCTTATTTTGGGGCAAAAAGGCAGAAATTTCTTTTATTTTGGTACAAAATTTCAGAAATTTTTCTTAATTTGGGGCAAAAAGGCAGAAATTTCCCAAATTTTGGGCAAAAATGCAGAAATTCCCCTTATTTTGAGGTAAAAACGCTGAAATTCCCCTTATTTGGGGTCAAAATGCAGAAATTTCTATTATTTTGGGGCAAAATTCCAGAAATTTCCCTTATTTTGGGGCAAAATTGCAGAAATTTCACTTATTTTGGGGCAAAATTGCAGAAAATTCACTTATTTCAGGGAAAAAAGGCAGAAATTTTCCTTATTTTTGGGCAAAAAAAAAAGAAATTCCTAATATTTTGTGGCAAAAATGCAGAAATTCCCTTTATTTTGAGGTAAAAGGGCTGATATTCCCCTTATTTGGGGGAAAAAGGCAGAAATTTTCCTTATTTTGGGGCAAAAACGACAGAAATTCCCTTTGTTTTCGGGGAAAAAGACAGAAATTCCACATATTTAGAGGCAAAAAAGCAGAAATTTCCCTTATTTTGGAGCAAAATTGCAAAAATTTCCCTTTTTTATGGCAAAAAGGTATGCATTCTTCTTATTATCGGGCAAAAAGGCAGAAATTCCCCGTATTTTGGAGCAAAATTGCAGAAATTCCCCTAATTGTGGGGCAAAAAGGCAGAAATTCCCTATATGTTAGGGCAAAAAGACAGAAATTCTTCTTATTTTGGGGCAAAACTCAGAAATTCCACTTATTTTGGGGCAAAATTCCAGAAATTTCCATTATTTTAAGGCAAAATTGCAGAAATTTCACTTATTTTGGGGCAATATTGCAGAAATTTCACTTATTTCAGGGAAAAAAGGCAGGAATTTTCCTTATTTTGGGGCAAAAAGGCAGAAATTCCTAATATTTTGTGGCAAAAAATCCAGAAATTCCCCTTATTTTGAGGTAAAAAGGCTGAAATTCCCCTTATTTGGGGGCAAATACGCAGAAATTTCCCTTATTTTGGGGCAAAATTGCAGAAATTTCACTTATTTCAGGGTAATAAGTCAGAAATTTTCTTTATTTTGGGGCTAAAAGGACAGAAATTTCCTTTGTTTTGAAAGAAAAAGACAGAAATTCTACTTATTTAGAGTCAAAAATGCAGAAATTCCTCTTATTTGGGGAAAAAATGAAGAAATTTCCCCTTTTTATGGCAAAAAGATATGCATTCTTCTTATTTTTGGGCAAAAAGGCAGAAATTCCCCGTATTTTGGAGCAAAATTGCAGAAATTCCCCTAATTGTGGGGCAAAAAGGCAGAAATTCCCTATATGTTGGGGCAAAAAGACAGGAATTCTCCTTATTTTGGGTCAAAACTCAGAAATTCCACTTATTTTGGGGCAAAATTCCAGAAATTTCACTTATTTTGGGGCAAAATTGTAGAAATTTCACTTATTTTGGGGCAAAATTTCAGAAATTTCATTTATTTCAGAAAAAAAATAAGCAGAAATTTTCTTATTTGGAAGCAAAAAGGCAGAAATTTCTTTTATTTTGGTACAAAATGGCAGAAATTTCCCTTAATTTGGGGCAAAATTGCAGAAATTTCACTTATTTTGGGGCAAAATTGCAGAAATTTCACTTATTTCATGGAAAAAAGGCAGAAATTTTCCTTATTTTGGGGCAAAAAAGCAGAAATTCCTTATATTTTGTGGCAAAAATGCAGAAGTTCCCTTTATTTTGAGGAAAAATGGCTGAAATTCCCCTTTTTTGGGGGCATAAAGGCATAAATTTCCCTTATTTTGTTGCAAAATTGCAGAAATTTCACTTACTTCAGGGTAATAAGTAAAAATTTTTTCTTATTTTGGAACAAAAAAAAGACAAAAATTCCCTTTGTTTTGGGGGAGAAAGACAGAAATTCCACTTATTTAGAGTCAAAAAGGCAGAAATTCCCCTTATTTTGGAGCAAAAATGAAGAAATTTTCCTTTTTTATGGCAAAAAGGTATGCATTCTTATTTTCGGGCAAAAAGGCAGAAATTCCCCGTATTTTGGAGCAAAATTGCAGACATTCCCCTAATTGTGGTGCAAAAAGGCATAAATTCCCTATATGTTGGGTCAAAAAGACAGAAATTCTCCTTATTTTAGGGCAAAATTCAGAAATTTAACTTATTTTGAGGCAAATTTGCAGAAATTTAATTTATTTCAGAAAAAAAGCAAAATTTTCTTATTTTGGGGCAAAAAGGCAGAAATTTCTTTTATTTTGGTACAAAATTGCAGAAATTTTTCTTAATTTGGGGCAAAAAGGCAGAAATTTCCCATATTTTGGGGCAAAAATGCAGAAATTCCCCTTATTTTGAGGTAAAAAGGCTGAAATTCCCCTTATTTGGGGTCAAAAAGCAGAAATTTCTCTCATTTTGGGGCAAAATTCCAGAAATTTCCCTTATTTTGGGGCAAAATTGCAGAATTTTCACTTATTTTGGGGCAAAATTGCAGAAAATTCACAAATTTCAGGGATAAAAGGCAGAAATTTTCCTTATTTTTGGGCAAAAATCAGAAATTCCTAATATTTTGTGGCAAAAATGCAGACATTCCCCTTATTTTAAGGTAAAAAGGCAGATATTCCCCTTATTTGGGGGCAAAAAGGCAGAAATTTTCCTTATTTTGGGGCAAAAACGACAGAAATTCCCTTTGTTTTCGGGGAAAAAGACAGAAATTCCACATATTTAGAGGCAAAAAAGCAGAAATTTCCCTTATTTTGGAGCAAAATTGCAAAAATTTCCCTTTTTTATGGCAAAAAGGTATGCATTCTTCTTATTATCGGGCAAAAAGGCAGAAATACCCCGTATTTTGGAGCAAAATTGCAGAAATTCCCCTAATTGTGGGGCAAAAAGGCAGAAATTCCCTATATGTTAGGGCAAAAAGACAGAAATTCTTATTTTGGGGCAAAACTCAGAAATTCCACTTATTTTGGGGCAAAATTGCAGAAATTTCACTTATTTCAGGGAAAAAAGGCAGAAATTTTCTGTATTTTGGGGCAAAAAAGCAGAAATTCCTAATATTTTGTGGCAAAAATCCAGAAATACCCCTTATTTTGAGGTAAATAGGCTGAAATTCCTTTTATTTGGGGGCAAATACGCAGAAATTTCCCTTATTTTGGGGCAAAATTGCAGAAATTTCACTTATTTCAGGGTAATAAGTCGAAAATTTTCATTATTTTGGGGCTAAAAGGACAGAAATTTCCTTTGTTTGGGAGAAAAAGACAGAAATTCTACTTATTTAGAGTCAAAAATGCAGAAATTCCTCTTATTTGGGGAAAAAATGAAGAAATTTCCCTTTTTTATGGCAAAAAGGTATGCATTCTTATTATTTTTGGCACAAAGGCAGAAATTCCCCGTATTTTGGAGCAAACTTGCAGAAATTCCCCTAATTGTGGGGCAAAAAGGCAGAAATTCCCTATATGTTGGGGCAAAAAGACAGAAATTCTCCTTATTTTGGGTCAAAACTCAGAAATTCCACTTATTTTGGGGCAAAATTCCAGAAATTTCACTTATTTTGGGGCAAAATTGTAGAAATTTCACTTATTTTGGGGCAAAATTTCAGAAATTTCATTTATTTCAGAAAAAAATAAGCAGAAATTTTCTTATTTGGAAGCAAAAAGGCAGAAATTTCTTTTATTTTGGTACAAAATGGCAGAAATTTCCCTTAATTTGGGGCAAAATTGCAGAAATTTCACTTATTTTGGGGCAAAAAGTCAGAAATTCCTTGTATTTTGTGGCAAAAAGGCAGAAGTTCCCTTTATTTTGAGGTAAAATGGCTGAAATTCCCCTTATTTGGGGGCAAAAAGGCAGAAATTTCCCTTATTTTGTTGCAAAATTGCAGAAATTTCACTGACTTCAGGGTAATAAGTAAGAATTTTTTCTTATTTTGCAACAAAAAAGACAGAAATTCCCTTTGTTTTTGGGGAGAAAGACAGAAATTCCACTTATTTAGAGTCAAAAACGCAGAAATTCCCCTTATTTTGGAGCAAAAATGAAGAAATTTCCCTTTTTAATGGCAAAAAGTTATGCATTCTTTTTATTTTCGGGCAAAAAGGCAGAAATTCCCCGTATTTTGGAGCAAAATTGCAGACATTCCCCTAATAGTGGTGCAAAAAGACAGAAATTCCCTATATGTTGGGTCAAAAAGACAGAAATTCTCCTTATTTTAGGGCAAAATTCAGAAATTTAACTTATTTTGAGGCAAAATTGCAGAAATTTCATTTATTTCAGAAAAAAAGTAAAATTTTCTTATTTTGGGGCAAAAAGGCAGAAATTTCTTTTAATTTGATACAAAATTGCAGAAATTTTTCTTAATTTGGGGCAAAAAGGCAGAAATTTCCCATATTTGGGGGCAAAAATGCAGAAATTCCCCTTATTTTGAGGTAAAAAGGCTGAAATTCCCATTATTTGGGGTCAAAAAGCAGAAATTTGTCTTATTTTGGGGCAAAATTCCAGAAATTTCCCTTATTTTGGGGCAAAATTGCAGAAATTTCACTTATTTTGGGGCAAAATTGCAGAAAATTCACAAATTTCAGGGAAAAATGCAGAAATTTTCCTAATTTTTGGCAAAAATCAGAAATTCCTAATATTTTGTGGCAAAAATGCAGAAATTCCCCTTATTTTGAGGTAAAAAGGCTGATATTCCCCTTATTTGGGGGCAAAAAGGCAGAAATTTTCCTTATTTTGGGGCAAAAACGACAGAAATTCCCTTTGTTTTCGGGGAAAAAGACAGAAATTCCACATATTTAGAGGCAAAAAAGCAGAAATTTCCCTTATTTTGGAGCAAAATTGCAAAAATTTCCCTTTTTTATGGCAAAAAGGTATGCATTCTTCTTATTATCGGGCAAAAAGGAAGAAATTCCCCGTATTTTGGAGCAAAATTGCAGAAATTCCCCTAATTCTGGGGCAAAAAGGCAGAAATTCCCTATATGTTAGGGCAAAAAGACAGAAATTCTCCTTATTTTGGGGCAAAACTCAGAAATTCCACTTATTTTAAGGCAAAATTCCAGAAATTTCCCTTATTTTGGGGCAAAATTGCAGAAATTTCACTTATTTTGGGGCAAAATTGCAGAAATGTCACTTATTTAAGAGAAAAAAAGCAGAAATTTTCCTTATTTTGGGGCAAAAATGCAGAAATTCCTAATATTTTGTGGTAAAAATGCAGAAATTCCCCTTATTTTGAGGTAAAAAGGCTGAAATCCCCCTTATTTGGGGGCAAAAAGGCAGAAATTTCCCTTATTTGGGGCAAAATTCCAGAAATTTCTCTTATTTCATGGTAATAAGTCAGAAATTTTCCTTATTTTGGGCAAAAAAGACAGAAATTCCATTTGTTTTGGGGGAAAAATACATAAATTCCACTTATTTAGAGACAAAAAAGCAGAAATTCCCCTTATTTTAGTGCAAAATTGCATAAATTTCACTTACTTCAGAGTAATAAGTCAGAAATTTTCCTTATTTTTGGGCAAAAAAGACAGAAATTACCTTTGTTTTGGGGGAAAAAGACAGAAATTCCACTTATTTAGAGGCAGAAAAGCAAAAATTCCCCTTATTTTGGAGCATAAATGAAGAAATTTCCCTTTTTTATGGCAAAAAGTTATGCATTCTACTTATTTTCGCGCAAAAAGGAAGAAATTACCCGTATTTTGGAGCAAAATTGCAGAAATTCCTCTAATTGTGGGGCAAAAAGGCAGAAATTCCCTATATGTTGGGGCAAAAAGACAGAAATTCTCCTTATTTTTGGTCAAAACTCAGAAATTCCACTTATTTTGGGGCAAAATTTCAGATATTTCACTTATTTTGGGGCAAAATTGCAGAAATTTCACTTATTTTGGGGCAAAATTGCAGAAATTTAACTTATTTCAGGGTAATAAGTCAGAAATTTTCCTTATTTTGGGGCAAAAATACAGAAATTCTATTTGTATTGGGGGACAAAGACAGAAATTCCACATATTTTGAGGCATAAAAGCAGAAATTCCCCTTATTTTGGAGCAAAAATGAAGAAATTTTCCTTTTTTATGGCAAAAAGGTATGCATTCTTCTTATTTTCGGGCAAAAATCAGAAATTCCCTGTATTTTGGAGCAAAATTGCAGAAATTTCATTTATTTCAGAAAAATAACAAAATTTGCTTATTTTGGGGCAAAAAGGCAGAAATTTCTTTTATTTTGGTACAAAATTGCAGATATTTTTCTTAATTTGGGGCAAAAAGGCAGAAATTTCCCATATTTTGGGGCAAAAATGCAGAAATTCCCCTTATTTTGAGGTAAAAAGGCTGAAATTCCCCTTATTTGGGGTCAAAAAGCAGAAATTTCTCTTATTTTGGGGCAAAATTCCAGAAATTTCCCTTATTTTGGGGCAAAATTGCAGAAAATTCACTTATTTTGGGGCAAAATTGCAGAAAATTCACTTATTTCAGGGAAAAAAGGCAGAAATTTTCCTTATTTTTGGGCAAAAAAACAGAAATTCCTAATATTTTTGGCAAAAATGCAGAAATTCCCCTTATTTCGAGGTAAAAAGGCTGATATTCCCCTTATTTGGGGGCAAAAAGGCAGAAATTTTCCTTATTTTGGGGCAAAAACGACAGAAATTCCCTTTGTTTTCGGGGAAAAAGACAGAAATTCCACATATTTAGAGGCAAAAAAGCAGAAATTTCCCTTATTTTGGAGCAAAATTGCGAAAATTTCCCTTTTTTATGGCAAAAAGGTATGCATTCTTCTTATTATCGGGCAAAAAGGCAGAAATTCCCCGTATTTTGGAGCAAAATTGCAGAAATTCCCCTAATTCTGGGGCAAAAAGGCAGAAATTCCCTATATGTTAAGGCAAAAAGACAGAAATTCTTTTTACTTTGGGGCAAAACTCAGAAATTCCACTTATTTTGGGGCAAAATTTCAGATATTTCACTTATTTTGGGGCAAAATTGCAGAAATTTCACTTATTTTGGGGCAAAATTGCAGAAATTTAACTTATTTCAGGGTAATAAGTCAGAAATTTTCCTTATTTTGGGGCAAAAAGACAGAAATTCTATTTGTATTGGGGGACAAAGACAGAAATTCCACATATTTTGAGGCATAAAAGCAGAAATTCCCCTTATTTTGGAGCAAAAATGAAGAAATTTTTCTTTTTTATGGCAAAAAGGTATGCATTCTTCTTATTTTCGGGCAAAAAGTCAGAAATTCCCCGTATTTTAGAGCAAAATTGCAGAAATTCCCCTAATTCTGGGGCAAAAAGGCAGAAATTCCCTATATGTTAGGGCAAAAAGACAGAAATTCACCTTATTTTGGGGCAAAACTCAGAAATTCCACTTATTTTGGGGCAAAATTCAAGAAATTTCCATTATTTTGGGGCAAAATTGAAGAAATTTCACTTATTTTGGGGCAAAATTGCAGAAATTTCACTTATTTCAGGGAAAAAAGGCAGAAATTTTCCTTATTTTGGAACAAAAAGGCAGAAATTCCTAATATTTTGTGGCAAAAATCTAGAAATTCCCCTTATTTTGAGGTAAAAAGGCTGAAATTCCCCTTATTTGGGGGCAAAAACGCAGAAATTTCCCTTATTTTGGGGCAAAATTGCAGAAATTTCACTTATTTCAGGATAATAATTCAGAAATTTTCTTTATTTTGGGGCTAAAAGGACAGAAATTTCCTTCGTTTTGGGGGAAAAGACAGAAATTTTACTTATTTAGAGTCAAAAATGCAGAAATTCCTCTTATTTGGGGAAAAAATGAAGAAATTTCCCTTTTTTATGGCAAAAAGGTATGCATTCTTATTATTTTTGGCACAAAGGCAGAAATTCCCCGTATTTTAGAGCAAACTTGCAGAAATTCCCCTAATTGTGGGGCAAAAAGGCAGAAATTCCCTATATGTTGGGGCAAAAAGACAGAAATTCTCCTTATTTTGGGTCAAAACTCAGAAATTCCACTTATTTTGGGGCAAAATTCCAGAAATTTCACTTATTTTGGGGCAAAATTGTAGAAATTTCACTTATTTTGGGGCAAAATTTCAGAAATTTCATTTATTTCAGAAAAAAATAAGCAGAAATTTTCTTATTTGGAAGCAAAAAGGCAGAAATTTCTTTTATTTTGGTACAAAATGGCAGAAATTTCCCTTAATTTGGGGCAAAATTGCAGAAATTTCACTTATTTTGGGGCAAAAAGGCAGAAATTCCTTATATTTTGTGGCAAAAATGCAGAAGTTCCCTTTATTTTGAGGTAAAATGGCTGAAATTCCCCTTATTTGGGGGCAAAAAGGCAGAAATTTCCCTTATTTTGTTGCAAAATTGCAGAAATTTCACTGACTTCAGGGTAATAAGTAAGAATTTTTTCTTATTTTGGAACAAAAAAGACAGAAATTCCTTTGTTTTTGGGGAGAAAGACAGAAATTCCACTTATTTAGAGTCAAAAACGCAGAAATTCCCCTTATTTTGGAGCAAAAATGAAGAAATTTCCCTTTTTAATGGCAAAAAGTTATGCATTCTTTTTATTTTCGGGCAAAAAGGCAGAAATTCCCCGTATTTTGGAGCAAAATTGCAGACATTCCCCTAATTGTGGTGCAAAAATGCAGAAATTCCCTATATGTTGGGTCAAAAAGACAGAAATTCTCCTTATTTTAGGGCAAAATTCAGAAATTTAACTTATTTTGAGGCAAAATTGCAGAAATTTCATTTATTTCAGAAAAAAAGTAAAATTTTCTTATTTTGGGGCAAAAAGGCAGAAATTTCTTTTAATTTGATACAAAATTGCAGAAATTTTTCTTAATTTGGGGCAAAAAGGCAGAAATTTCCCATATTTGGGGGCAAAAATGCAGAAATTCCCCTTATTTTGAGGTAAAAAGGCTGAAATTCCCATTATTTGGGGTCAAAAAGCAGAAATTTGTCTTATTTTGGGGCAAAATTCCAGAAATTTCCCTTATTTTGGGGCAAAATTGCAGAAATTTCACTTATTTTGGGGCAAAATTGCAGAAAATTCACAAATTTCAGGGAAAAAAGGCAGAAATTTTCCTTATTTTTGGGCAAAAATCAGAAATTCCTAATATTTTGTGGCAAAAATGCAGAAATTCCCCTTATTTTGAGGTAAAAAGGCTGATATTCCCCTTATTTGGGGGCAAAAAGGCAGAAATTTTCCTTATTTTGGGGCAAAAACGACAGAAATTCCCTTTGTTTTCGGGGAAAAAGACAGAAATTCCACATATTTAGAGGCAAAAAAGCAGAAATTTCCCTTATTTTGGAGCAAAATTGCAAAAATTTCCCTTTTTTATGGCAAAAAGGTATGCATTCTTCTTATTATCGGGCAAAAAGGAAGAAATTCCCCGTATTTTGGAGCAAAATTGCAGAAATTCCCCTAATTCTGGGGCAAAAAGGCAGAAATTCCCTATATGTTAGGGCAAAAAGACAGAAATTCTCCTTATTTTGGGGCAAAACTCAGAAATTCCACTTATTTTAAGGCAAAATTCCAGAAATTTCCCTTATTTTGGGGCAAAATTGCAGAAATTTCACTTATTTTGGGGCAAAATTGCAGAAATGTCACTTATTTAAGAGAAAAAAAGCAGAAATTTTCCTTATTTTGGGGCAAAAATGCAGAAATTCCTAATATTTTGTGGTAAAAATGCAGAAATTCCCCTTATTTTGAGGTAAAAAGGCTGAAATCCCCCTTATTTGGGGGCAAAAAGGCAGAAATTTCCCTTATTTGGGGCAAAATTCCAGAAATTTCTCTTATTTCATGGTAATAAGTCAGAAATTTTCCTTATTTTGGGCAAAAAAGACAGAAATTCCATTTGTTTTGGGGGAAAAATACATAAATTCCACTTATTTAGAGACAAAAAAGCAGAAATTCCCCTTATTTTAGTGCAAAATTGCATAAATTTCACTTACTTCAGAGTAATAAGTCAGAAATTTTCCTTATTTTTGGGCAAAAAAGACAGAAATTACCTTTGTTTTGGGGGAAAAAGACAGAAATTCCACTTATTTAGAGGCAGAAAAGCAAAAATTCCCCTTATTTTGGAGCATAAATGAAGAAATTTCCCTTTTTTATGGCAAAAAGTTATGCATTCTACTTATTTTCGCGCAAAAAGGAAGAAATTACCCGTATTTTGGAGCAAAATTGCAGAAATTCCTCTAATTGTGGGGCAAAAAGGCAGAAATTCCCTATATGTTGGGGCAAAAAGACAGAAATTCTCCTTATTTTTGGTCAAAACTCAGAAATTCCACTTATTTTGGGGCAAAATTTCAGATATTTCACTTATTTTGGGGCAAAATTGCAGAAATTTCACTTATTTTGGGGCAAAATTGCAGAAATTTAACTTATTTCAGGGTAATAAGTCAGAAATTTTCCTTATTTTGGGGCAAAAAGACAGAAATTCTATTTGTATTGGGGGACAAAGACAGAAATTCCACATATTTTGAGGCATAAAAGCAGAAATTCCCCTTATTTTGGAGCAAAAATGAAGAAATTTTCCTTTTTTATGGCAAAAAGGTATGCATTCTTCTTATTTTCGGGCAAAAATCAGAAATTCCCTGTATTTTGGAGCAAAATTGCAGAAATTTCATTTATTTCAGAAAAATAACAAAATTTGCTTATTTTGGGGCAAAAAGGCAGAAATTTCTTTTATTTTGGTACAAAATTGCAGAAATTTTTCTTAATTTGGGGCAAAAAGGCAGAAATTTTTCATATTTTGGGGCAAAAATGCAGAAATTCCCCTTATTTTGAGGTAAAAAGGCTGAAATTCCCCTTATTTGGGCTCAAAAAGCAGAAATTTCTGTCATTTTGGGGCAAAATTCCAGAAATTTCCCTTATTTTGGGGCAAAATTGCAGAAAATTCACTTATTTTGGGGCAAAATTGCAGAAAATTCACTTATTTCAGGGAAAAAAGGCAGAAATTTTCCTTATTTTTGGGCAAAAAAACAGAAATTCCTAATATTTTTGGCAAAAATGCAGAAATTCCCCTTATTTCGAGGTAAAAAGGCTGATATTCCCCTTATTTGGGGGCAAAAAGGCAGAAATTTTCCTTATTTTGGGGCAAAAACGACAGAAATTCCCTTTGTTTTCGGGGAAAAAGACAGAAATTCCACATATTTAGAGGCAAAAAAGCAGAAATTTCCCTTATTTTGGAGCAAAATTGCGAAAATTTCCCTTTTTTATGGCAAAAAGGTATGCATTCTTCTTATTATCGGGCAAAAAGGCAGAAATTCCCCGTATTTTGGAGCAAAATTGCAGAAATTCCCCTAATTCTGGGGCAAAAAGGCAGAAATTCCCTATATGTTAAGGCAAAAAGACAGAAATTCTTTTTATTTTGGGGCAAAACTCAGAAATTCCACTTATTTTGGGGCAAAATTTCAGATATTTCACTTATTTTGGGGCAAAATTGCAGAAATTTCACTTATTTTGGGGCAAAATTGCAGAAATTTAACTTATTTCAGGGTAATAAGTCAGAAATTTTCCTTATTTTGGGGCAAAAAGACAGAAATTCTATTTGTATTGGGGGACAAAGACAGAAATTCCACATATTTTGAGGCATAAAAGCAGAAATTCCCCTTATTTTGGAGCAAAAATGAAGAAATTTTCCTTTTTTATGGCAAAAAGGTATGCATTCTTCTTATTTTCGGGCAAAAAGTCAGAAATTCCCCGTATTTTAGAGCAAAATTGCAGAAATTCCCCTAATTCTGGGGCAAAAAGGCAGAAATTCCCTATATGTTAGGGCAAAAAGACAGAAATTCACCTTATTTTGGGGCAAAACTCAGAAATTCCACTTATTTTGGGGCAAAATTCAAGAAATTTCCATTATTTTGGGGCAAAATTGAAGAAATTTCACTTATTTTGGGGCAAAATTTCAGAAATTTCACTTATTTCAGGGAAAAAAGGCAGAAATTTTCCTTATTTTGGAACAAAAAGGCAGAAATTCCTAATATTTTGTGGCAAAAATCTAGAAATTCCCCTTATTTTGAGGTAAAAAGGCTGAAATTCCCCTTATTTGGGGGCAAAAACGCAGAAATTTCCCTTATTTTGGGGCAAAATTGCAGAAATTTCACTTATTTCAGGATAATAATTCAGAAATTTTCTTTATTTTGGGGCTAAAAGGACAGAAATTTCCTTCGTTTTGGGGGAAAAAGACAGAAATTTTACTTATTTAGTGTCAAAAATGCAGAAATTCTTCTTATTTGGGGAAAAAATGAAGAAATTTCCCTTTTTTATGGCAAAAAGGTATGCATTTTTCTTATTTTTGGGCAAAAAGGCAGAAATTCCCCGTATTTTGGAGCAAAATTGCAGAAATTTTCCTAATTGTGGAACAAAAAGGCAGAAATTCCCTATATGTTGGGGCAAAAAGACAGAAATTCTCCTTATTTTCGGGCAAAACTCTGAAGTTTACTTATTTTAGGGCAAAATTCCAGAAATTTCCCTTATTTTGGGGCAAAATTGCTGAAATTTCACATATTTCGGGGCAAAATTGCAGAAATTTCACTTATTTCAGAAAAAAAAAGCAGAAATTTTCTTAATTTGAGGCAAAAAGGCAGAAATTTCTTTTATTTTGGTACAAAATTGCAGAAATTTTTCTTATTTTGGAGCAAAAATGCAGAAATTTCCCATATTTTGGGGCAAAAATGCAGAAATTCTTCGTATTTTGAGGAAAAAGTCTGAAATTCTCCTTATTTGGGGGCAAAAAGGCAGAAATTTCCCTTATTTTGGGGCAAAATTGCAGAAATTTCACTTATTTCAGGGTAATAAGTCAGAAATTTTCCTTATTTGGGCAAAAAACACAGAAATTCCCTTTGTTTTGTGGGGAAAACACAGAAATTCCACTTTTTTAGAGGCAAAAAAGCAGAAATTTCTTTTATTTTTTAGCAAAAATGAAGAAATTTCCCTTTTTTGTGGCAAAAGGTATACATTCCCCTTATTTTCCGGCTAAAAAGCAGATATTTCCCGTATTTTGGAGCAAAATTGCAGAAATTCCCCTAATTGTGGGGCAAAAAGGCAGAAATTCCCTATATGTTACTGCAAAAAGACAGAAATTCTCCTTATTTTGGGGAAAAACTCAAAAATTCCAATTATTTTGGGGCAAAATTCCAGAAATTTCCCTTATTTTGGGGAAAATTGTAGAAATTTCACTTATTTTGGGGCAAAATTCCAGAAATTTCACTTACTTATATGAAAAAAATCAGAAATTATTTTATTTTGGGGCAAAAAGGCAGAAATTTCTTATATTTTGGTAAAAAATTTCAGAATTTTTTTTTTATTTTGGGGCAAAAAGGCAGAAATTTCCCATATTTTAGGGCAAAAATGCAGAAATTCCCCTTTTTTTGAGGTAAAAAGGATGAAATTCCCATATTTGGGGGCAAAAAGGCAGACATTTCCCTTATTTTGGGGCAAAATTGCAGAAATTTCACATATTTCAGGGAAAAAAGGCAGAAATTTTCCTTATTTTGGGGCAAAATTGCAGAAATTTCACTTATTTTGGGGGAAAATTGGAGAAATTTCACTTATGTCAGGGTAATAAGTCAAAAATTTTTTTTATTTTGGGGCAAAAAAGACAGAAATTCCCTTTGTTTTGGGGGAAAAAGACAGAAATTCCACTTATTTAGAGGCAAAAAGCAGAAATTCCCCTTATTTTGGAGCAAAAATGAAGAAATTTCTTTTTTTTATGGCAAAAAGGTATGCATTCTTCTTATTTTCGGGCAAAAACCAGAAATTTCCTGTATTTTGGAGCAAAATTGCAGAAATTCCTCGAATTGTGAGGCAAAAAGGCAGAATTTCCCTATATTTTGGGACATAAAGACAGAAATTCTCCTTATTTTGGGGCAAAACTCAGAAATTCCACTTATTTTAAGGCAAAATTCCAGAAATTTCCCTTATTTTGGGGCAAAATTGCAGAAATTTCACATATTTTGGGGCAAAATTGCAGAAATTTCACTTATTTAAGGGTAAAAAAGCAGAAATTTTCTTCTTGTGGGGCAAAAAGGCAAAAATTTCTTTTATTTTGGTACAAAATTGCAGAAAATTTTTTTATTTTGGGCAAAAAGGCAGAAATTTCCCATATTTTGGGGCAAAAATGCAGAAATTCCCCTTATTTTGAGGTAAAAAGGCTGAAATACCCGTTGTTTGGGGGCAAAAAGAGAGAAATTTCCCTTATTTTGGGGAAAAATTGCAGAAATTTCACTTATTTCAGGGTAATAAGTCAGAAATTTTCCTTATTTTGGGGCAAAAATACAGAAATTCCCTTTGTTTTGGGGGACAAAGACAGAAATTCCACATATTTAGAGGCATAAAAGCAGAAATTTCCCTTATTTTAGAGCAAAAATGAAGAAATTTTCCTTTTTTATGGCAAAAAGTCATGCATTCTTCTTATTTTCTGGCTAAAGGGCAAAAATTCCCTGTATTTTGGAGCAAAATTGCAGAAATTCCCATAATTGTGGGGCAAAAAGACAGAAATTCTTATTTTGGGTCAAAACTCAGAAATTCCACTTATTTTGGGGCAAAATTCCAGAAATTTCACTTATTTTGGGGCAAAATTGTAGAAATTTCACTTATTTTGTGGCAAAATTTCAGAAATTTCACTTATTTCAGAAAAAAAAAGCAGAAATTTTCTTATTTGGAAGCAAAAAGGCAGAAATTTCTTTTATTTTGGTACAAAATTGCAGAAATTTCACTTATTTTGGGGCAAAATTGCAGAAAATTCACAAATTTCAGGGAAAAAAGGCAGAAATTTTCCTTATTTTTGGGCAAAAATCAGAAATTCCTAATATTTTGTGGCAAAAATGCAGAAATTCCCCTTATTTTGAGGTAAAAAGGCTGATATTCCCCTTATTTGGGGGCAAAAAGGCAGAAATTTTCCTTATTTTGGGGCAAAAACGACAGAAATTCCCTTTGTTTTCGGGGAAAAAGACAGAAATTCCACATATTTAGAGGCAAAAAAGCAGAAATTTCCCTTATTTTGGAGCAAAATTGCAAAAATTTCCCTTTTTTATGGCAAAAAGGTATGCATTCTTCTTATTATCGGGCAAAAAGGAAGAAATTCCCCGTATTTTGGAGCAAAATTGCAGAAATTCCCCTAATTCTGGGGCAAAAAGGCAGAAATTCCCTATATGTTAGGGCAAAAAGACAGAAATTCTCCTTATTTTGGGGCAAAACTCAGAAATTCCACTTATTTTAAGGCAAAATTCCAGAAATTTCCCTTATTTTGGGGCAAAATTGCAGAAATTTCACTTATTTTGGGGCAAAATTGCAGAAATGTCACTTATTTAAGAGAAAAAAAGCAGAAATTTTCCTTATTTTGGGGCAAAAATGCAGAAATTCCTAATATTTTGTGGTAAAAATGCAGAAATTCCCCTTATTTTGAGGTAAAAAGGCTGAAATCCCCCTTATTTGGGGGCAAAAAGGCAGAAATTTCCCTTATTTGGGGCAAAATTCCAGAAATTTCTCTTATTTCATGGTAATAAGTCAGAAATTTTCCTTATTTTGGGCAAAAAAGACAGAAATTCCATTTGTTTTGGGGGAAAAATACATAAATTCCACTTATTTAGAGACAAAAAAGCAGAAATTCCCCTTATTTTAGTGCAAAATTGCATAAATTTCACTTACTTCAGAGTAATAAGTCAGAAATTTTCCTTATTTTTGGGCAAAAAAGACAGAAATTACCTTTCTTTTGGGGGAAAAAGACAGAAATTCCACTTATTTAGAGGCAGAAAAGCAAAAATTCCCCTTATTTTGGAGCATAAATGAAGAAATTTCCCTTTTTTATGGCAAAAAGTTATGCATTCTACTTATTTTCGCGCAAAAAGGAAGAAATTACCCGTATTTTGGAGCAAAATTGCAGAAATTCCTCTAATTGTGGGGCAAAAAGGCAGAAATTCCCTATATGTTGGGGCAAAAAGACAGAAATTCTCCTTATTTTTGGTCAAAACTCAGAAATTCCACTTATTTTGGGGCAAAATTTCAGATATTTCACTTATTTTGGGGCAAAATTGCAGAAATTTCACTTATTTTGGGGCAAAATTGCAGAAATTTAACTTATTTCAGGGTAATAAGTCAGAAATTTTCCTTATTTTGGGGCAAAAAGACAGAAATTCTATTTGTATTGGGGGACAAAGACAGAAATTCCACATATTTTGAGGCATAAAAGCAGAAATTCCCCTTATTTTGGAGCAAAAATGAAGAAATTTTCCTTTTTTATGGCAAAAAGGTATGCATTCTTCTTATTTTCGGGCAAAAATCAGAAATTCTCTGTATTTTGGAGCAAAATTGCAGAAATTTCATTTATTTCAGAAAAATAACAAAATTTGCTTATTTTGGGGCAAAAAGGCAGAAATTTCTTTTATTTTGGTACAAAATTGCAGATATTTTTCTTAATTTAGGGCAAAAAGGCAGAAATTTCCCATATTTTGGGGCAAAAATGCAGAAATTCCCCTTATTTTGAGGTAAAAAGGCTGAAATTCCCCTTATTTGGGGTCAAAAAGCAGAAATTTCTCTTATTTTGGGGCAAAATTCCAGAAATTTCCCTTATTTTGGGGCAAAATTGCAGAAAATTCACTTATTTTGGGGCAAAATTGCAGAAAATTCACATATTTCAGGGAAAAAAGGCAGAAATTTTCCTTATTTTTGGGCAAAAAAACAGAAATTCCTAATATTTTTGGCAAAAATGCAGAAATTCCCCTTATTTCGAGGTAAAAAGGCTGATATTCCCCTTATTTGGGGGCAAAAAGGCAGAAATTTTCCTTATTTTGGGGCAAAAACGACAGAAATTCCCTTTGTTTTCGGGGAAAAAGACAGAAATTCCACATATTTAGAGGCAAAAAAGCAGAAATTTCCCTTATTTTGGAGCAAAATTGCGAAAATTTCCCTTTTTTATGGCAAAAAGGTATGCATTCTTCTTATTATCGGGCAAAAAGGCAGAAATTCCCCGTATTTTGGAGCAAAATTGCAGAAATTCCCCTAATTCTGGGGCAAAAAGGCAGAAATTCCCTATATGTTAGGGCAAAAAGACAGAAATTCTTATTTTGGGGCCAAACTCAGAAATTCCACTTATTTTGGGGCAAAATTGCAGAAATTTCACTTATTTCAGGGAAAAAAGGCAGAAATTTTCCGTATTTTGGGGCAAAAAAGCAGAAATTCCTAATATTTTGTGGCAAAAATCCAGAAATTCCCCTTATTTTGAGGTAAATAGGCTGAAATTCCTTTTATTTGGGGGCAAATACGCAGAAATTTCCCTTATTTTGGGGCAAAATTGCAGAAATTTCACTTATTTCAGGGTAATAAGTCAAAAATTTTCTTTATTTTGGGGCTAAAAGGACAGAAATTTCCTTTGTTTTGGGAGAAAAAGACAGAAATTCTACTTATTTAGAGTCAAAAATGCAGAAATTCCTCTTATTTGGGGAAAAAATGAAGAAATTTCCCTTTTTTATGGCAAAAAGGTATGCATTCTTATTATTATTGGCAAAAAGGCAGAAATTCCCCGTATTTTGGAGCAAAATTGCAGAAATTCCCCTAATTGTGGGGCAAAAAGGCAGAAATTCCCTATATGTTGGGGCAAAAAGACAGAAATTCTCCTTATTTTGGGTCAAAACTCAGAAATTCCACTTATTTTGGGGCAAAATTCCAGAAATTTCACTTATTTTGGGGCAAAATTGTAGAAATTTCACTTATTTTGGGGCAAAATTTCAGAAATTTCATTTATTTCAGAAAAAAAATAAGCAGAAATTTTCTTATTTGGAAGCAAAAAGGCAGAAATTTCTTTTATTTTAGTACAAAATGGCAGAAATTTCCCTTAATTTGGGGCAAAATTGCAGAAATTTCACTTATTTTGGGGCAAAATTGCAGAAATTTCACTTATTTCAGGGAAAAAAAGCAGAAATTTTCCTTATTTGGGGCAAAAAAGCAGAAATTCCTTATATTTTGTGGCAAAAATGCAGAAGTTCCCTTTATTTTGAGGAAAAATGGCTGAAATTCCCATTATTTGGGGGCATAAAGGCAGAAATTTCCCTTATTTTGTTGCAAAATTGCAGAAATTTCACTTACTTCAGGGTAATAAGTAAAAATTTTTTCTTATTTTGGAACAAAAAAGACAGAAATCCCCTTTGTTTTGGGGGAGAAAGACAGAAATTCCACTTATTTAGAGTCAAAAACGCAAAAATTCCCCTTATTTTGGAGCAAAAATGAAGAAATTTTCCTTTTTTATGGCAAAAAGGTATGCATTCTTATTTTCGGGCAAAAAGGCAGAAATTCCCCGTATTTTGGAGCAAAATTGCAGACATTCCCCTAATTGTGGTGCAAAAAGGCATAAATTCCCTATATGTTGGGTCAAAAAGACAGAAATTCTCCTTATTTTAGGGCAAAATTCAGAAATTTAACTTATTTTGAGGCAAAATTGCAGAAATTTCATTTATTTCAGAAAAAAAGCAAAATTTTCTTATTTTGGGGCAAAAAGGCAGAAATTTTCTTTATTTTGGGGCAAAAATGCAGAAATTCCCCTTATTTTGAGGTAAAAAGGCTGAAATTCCCCTTATTTGGGGTCAAAAAGCAGAAATTTCTCTCATTTTGGGGCAAAATTCCAGAAATTTCCCTTATTTTGGGGCAAAATTTCAGATATTTCACTTATTTTGGGGCAAAATTGCAGAAATTTCACTTATTTTGGGGCAAAATTGCAGAAATTTAACTTATTTCAGGGTAATAAGTCAGAAATTTTCCTTATTTTGGGGCAAAAAGACAGAAATTCTATTTGTATTGGGGGACAAAGACAGAAATTCCACATATTTTGAGGCATAAAAGCAGAAATTCCCCTTATTTTGGAGCAAAAATGAAGAAATTTTCCTTTTTTATGGCAAAAAGGTATGCATTCTTCTTATTTTCGGGCAAAAATCAGAAATTCCCTGTATTTTGGAGCAAAATTGCAGAAATTTCATTTATTTCAGAAAAATAACAAAATTTGCTTATTTTGGGGCAAAAAGGCAGAAATTTCTTTTATTTTGGTACAAAATTGCAGATATTTTTCTTAATTTGGGGCAAAAAGGCAGAAATTTCCCATATTTTGGGGCAAAAATGCAGAAATTCCCCTTATTTTGAGGTAAAAAGGCTGAAATTCCCCTTATTTGGGGTCAAAAAGCAGAAATTTCTCTTATTTTGGGGCAAAATTCCAGAAATTTCCCTTATTTTGGGGCAAAATTGCAGAAAATTCACTTATTTTGGGGCAAAATTGCAGAAAATTCACTTATTTCAGGGAAAAAAGGCAGAAATTTTCCTTATTTTTGGGCAAAAAAACAGAAATTCCTAATATTTTTGGCAAAAATGCAGAAATTCCCCTTATTTCGAGGTAAAAAGGCTGATATTCCCCTTATTTGGGGGCAAAAAGGCAGAAATTTTCCTTATTTTGGGGCAAAAACGACAGAAATTCCCTTTGTTTTCGGGGAAAAAGACAGAAATTCCACATATTTAGAGGCAAAAAAGCAGAAATTTCCCTTATTTTGGAGCAAAATTGCGAAAATTTCCCTTTTTTATGGCAAAAAGGTATGCATTCTTCTTATTATCGGGCAAAAAGGCAGAAATTCCCCGTATTTTGGAGCAAAATTGCAGAAATTCCCCTAATTCTGGGGCAAAAAGGCAGAAATTCCCTATATGTTAGGGCAAAAAGACAGAAATTCTTATTTTGGGGCCAAACTCAGAAATTCCACTTATTTTGGGGCAAAATTGCAGAAATTTCACTTATTTCAGGGAAAAAAGGCAGAAATTTTCCGTATTTTGGGGCAAAAAAGCAGAAATTCCTAATATTTTGTGGCAAAAATCCAGAAATTCCCCTTATTTTGAGGTAAATAGGCTGAAATTCCTTTTATTTGGGGGCAAATACGCAGAAATTTCCCTTATTTTGGGGCAAAATTGCAGAAATTTCACTTATTTCAGGGTAATAAGTCAAAAATTTTCTTTATTTTGGGGCTAAAAGGACAGAAATTTCCTTTGTTTTGGGAGAAAAAGACAGAAATTCTACTTATTTAGAGTAAAAAATGCAGAAATTCCTCTTATTTGGGGAAAAAATGAAGAAATTTCCCTTTTTTATGGCAAAAAGGTATGCATTCTTATTATTATTGGCAAAAAGGCAGAAATTCCCCGTATTTTGGAGCAAAATTGCAGAAATTCCCCTAATTGTGGGGCAAAAAGGCAGAAATTCCCTATATGTTGGGGCAAAAAGACAGAAATTCTCCTTATTTTGGGTCAAAACTCAGAAATTCCACTTATTTTGGGGCAAAATTCCAGAAATTTCACTTATTTTGGGGCAAAATTGTAGAAATTTCACTTATTTTGGGGCAAAATTTCAGAAATTTCATTTATTTCAGAAAAAAAATAAGCAGAAATTTTCTTATTTGGAAGCAAAAAGGCAGAAATTTCTTTTATTTTAGTACAAAATGGCAGAAATTTCCCTTAATTTGGGGCAAAATTGCAGAAATTTCACTTATTTTGGGGCAAAATTGCAGAAATTTCACTTATTTCAGGGAAAAAAAGCAGAAATTTTCCTTATTTGGGGCAAAAAAGCAGAAATTCCTTATATTTTGTGGCAAAAATGCAGAAGTTCCCTTTATTTTGAGGAAAAATGGCTGAAATTCCCATTATTTGGGGGCATAAAGGCAGAAATTTCCCTTATTTTGTTGCAAAATTGCAGAAATTTCACTTACTTCAGGGTAATAAGTAAAAATTTTTTCTTATTTTGGAACAAAAAAGACAGAAATCCCCTTTGTTTTGGGGGAGAAAGACAGAAATTCCACTTATTTAGAGTCAAAAACGCAAAAATTCCCCTTATTTTGGAGCAAAAATGAAGAAATTTTCCTTTTTTATGGCAAAAAGGTATGCATTCTTATTTTCGGGCAAAAAGGCAGAAATTCCCCGTATTTTGGAGCAAAATTGCAGACATTCCCCTAATTGTGGTGCAAAAAGGCATAAATTCCCTATATGTTGGGTCAAAAAGACAGAAATTCTCCTTATTTTAGGGCAAAATTCAGAAATTTAACTTATTTTGAGGCAAAATTGCAGAAATTTCATTTATTTCAGAAAAAAAGCAAAATTTTCTTATTTTGGGGCAAAAAGGCAGAAATTTTCTTTATTTTGGGGCAAAAATGCAGAAATTCCCCTTATTTTGAGGTAAAAAGGCTGAAATTCCCCTTATTTGGGGTCAAAAAGCAGAAATTTCTCTCATTTTGGGGCAAAATTCCAGAAATTTCCCTTATTTTGGGGCAAAATTTCAGATATTTCACTTATTTTGGGGCAAAATTGCAGAAATTTCACTTATTTTGGGGCAAAATTGCAGAAATTTAACTTATTTCAGGGTAATAAGTCAGAAATTTTCCTTATTTTGGGGCAAAAAGACAGAAATTCTATTTGTATTGGGGGACAAAGACAGAAATTCCACATATTTTGAGGCATAAAAGCAGAAATTCCCCTTATTTTGGAGCAAAAATGAAGAAATTTTCCTTTTTTATGGCAAAAAGGTATGCATTCTTCTTATTTTCGGGCAAAAATCAGAAATTCCCTGTATTTTGGAGCAAAATTGCAGAAATTTCATTTATTTCAGAAAAATAACAAAATTTGCTTATTTTGGGGCAAAAAGGCAGAAATTTCTTTTATTTTGGTACAAAATTGCAGATATTTTTCTTAATTTGGGGCAAAAAGGCAGAAATTTCCCATATTTTGGGGCAAAAATGCAGAAATTCCCCTTATTTTGAGGTAAAAAGGCTGAAATTCCCCTTATTTGGGGTCAAAAAGCAGAAATTTCTCTTATTTTGGGGCAAAATTCCAGAAATTTCCCTTATTTTGGGGCAAAATTGCAGAAAATTCACTTATTTTGGGGCAAAATTGCAGAAAATTCACTTATTTCAGGGAAAAAAGGCAGAAATTTTCCTTATTTTTGGGCAAAAAAACAGAAATTCCTAATATTTTTGGCAAAAATGCAGAAATTCCCCTTATTTCGAGGTAAAAAGGCTGATATTCCCCTTATTTGGGGGCAAAAAGGCAGAAATTTTCCTTATTTTGGGGCAAAAACGACAGAAATTCCCTTTGTTTTCGGGGAAAAAGACAGAAATTCCACATATTTAGAGGCAAAAAAGCAGAAATTTCCCTTATTTTGGAGCAAAATTGCGAAAATTTCCCTTTTTTATGGCAAAAAGGTATGCATTCTTCTTATTATCGGGCAAAAAGGCAGAAATTCCCCGTATTTTGGAGCAAAATTGCAGAAATTCCCCTAATTCTGGGGCAAAAAGGCAGAAATTCCCTATATGTTAAGGCAAAAAGACAGAAATTCTTTTTATTTTGGGGCAAAACTCAGAAATTCCACTTATTTTGGGGCAAAATTTCAGATATTTCACTTATTTTGGGGCAAAATTGCAGAAATTTCACTTATTTTGGGGCAAAATTGCAGAAATTTAACTTATTTCAGGGTAATAAGTCAGAAATTTTCCTTATTTTGGGGCAAAAAGACAGAAATTCTATTTGTATTGGGGGACAAAGACAGAAATTCCACATATTTTGAGGCATAAAAGCAGAAATTCCCCTTATTTTGGAGCAAAAATGAAGAAATTTTCCTTTTTTATGGCAAAAAGGTATGCATTCTTCTTATTTTCGGGCAAAAAGTCAGAAATTCCCCGTATTTTAGAGCAAAATTGCAGAAATTCCCCTAATTCTGGGGCAAAAAGGCAGAAATTCCCTATATGTTAGGGCAAAAAGACAGAAATTCACCTTATTTTGGGGCAAAACTCAGAAATTCCACTTATTTTGGGGCAAAATTCAAGAAATTTCCATTATTTTGGGGCAAAATTGAAGAAATTTCACTTATTTTGGGGCAAAATTGCAGAAATTTCACTTATTTCAGGGAAAAAAGGCAGAAATTTTCCTTATTTTGGAACAAAAAGGCAGAAATTCCTAATATTTTGTGGCAAAAATCTAGAAATTCCCCTTATTTTGAGGTAAAAAGGCTGAAATTCCCCTTATTTGGGGGCAAAAACGCAGAAATTTCCCTTATTTTGGGGCAAAATTGCAGAAATTTCACTTATTTCAGGATAATAATTCAGAAATTTTCTTTATTTTGGGGCTAAAAGGACAGAAATTTCCTTTGTTTTGGGGGAAAAAGACAGAAATTTTACTTATTTAGAGTCAAAAATGCAGAAATTCCTCTTATTTGGGGAAAAAATGAAGAAATTTCCCTTTTTTATGGCAAAAAGGTATGCATTCTTATTATTTTTGGCACAAAGGCAGAAATTCCCCGTATTTTGGAGCAAACTTGCAGAAATTCCCCTAATTGTGGGGCAAAAAGGCAGAAATTCCCTATATGTTGGGGCAAAAAGACAGAAATTCTCCTTATTTTGGGTCAAAACTCAGAAATTCCACTTATTTTGGGGCAAAATTCCAGAAATTTCACTTATTTTGGGGCAAAATTGTAGAAATTTCACTTATTTTGGGGCAAAATTTCAGAAATTTCATTTATTTCAGAAAAAAATAAGCAGAAATTTTCTTATTTGGAAGCAAAAAGGCAGAAATTTCTTTTATTTTGGTACAAAATGGCAGAAATTTCCCTTAATTTGGGGCAAAATTGCAGAAATTTCACTTATTTTGGGGCAAAAAGGCAGAAATTCCTTATATTTTGTGGCAAAAATGCAGAAGTTCCCTTTATTTTGAGGTAAAATGGCTGAAATTCCCCTTATTTGGGGGCAAAAAGGCAGAAATTTCCCTTATTTTGTTGCAAAATTGCAGAAATTTCACTGACTTCAGGGTAATAAGTAAGAATTTTTTCTTATTTTGGAACAAAAAAGACAGAAATTCCCTTTGTTTTTGGGGAGAAAGACAGAAATTCCACTTATTTAGAGTCAAAAACGCAGAAATTCCCCTTATTTTGGAGCAAAAATGAAGAAATTTCCCTTTTTAATGGCAAAAAGTTATGCATTCTTTTTATTTTCGGGCAAAAAGGCAGAAATTCCCCGTATTTTGGAGCTAAATTGCAGACATTCCCCTAATTGTGGTGCAAAAAGGCAGAAATTCCCTATATGTTGGGTCAAAAAGACAGAAATTCTCCTTATTTTAGGGCAAAATTCAGAAATTTAACTTATTTTGAGGCAAAATTGCAGAAATTTCATTTATTTCAGAAAAAAAGTAAAATTTTCTTATTTTGGGGCAAAAAGGCAGAAATTTCTTTTAATTTGATACAAAATTGCAGAAATTTTTCTTAATTTGGGGCAAAAAGGCAGAAATTTCCCATATTTGGGGGCAAAAATGCAGAAATTCCCCTTATTTTGAGGTAAAAAGGCTGAAATTCCCATTATTTGGGGTCAAAAAGCAGAAATTTGTCTTATTTTGGGGCAAAATTCCAGAAATTTCCCTTATTTTGGGGCAAAATTGCAGAAATTTCACTTATTTTGGGGCAAAATTGCAGAAAATTCACAAATTTCAGGGAAAAAAGGCAGAAATTTTCCTTATTTTTGGGCAAAAATCAGAAATTCCTAATATTTTGTGGCAAAAATGCAGAAATTCCCCTTATTTTGAGGTAAAAAGGCTGATATTCCCCTTATTTGGGGGCAAAAAGGCAGAAATTTTCCTTATTTTGGGGCAAAAACGACAGAAATTCCCTTTGTTTTCGGGGAAAAAGACAGAAATTCCACATATTTAGAGGCAAAAAAGCAGAAATTTCCCTTATTTTGGAGCAAAATTGCAAAAATTTCCCTTTTTTATGGCAAAAAGGTATGCATTCTTCTTATTATCGGGCAAAAAGGCAGAAATTCCCCGTATTTTGGAGCAAAATTGCAGAAATTCCCCTAATTGTGGGGCAAAAAGGCAGAAATTCCCTATATGTTAGGGCAAAAAGACAGAAATTCTTATTTTGGGGCCAAACTCAGAAATTCCACTTATTTTGGGGCAAAATTGCAGAAATTTCACTTATTTCAGGGAAAAAAGGCAGAAATTTTCCGTATTTTGGGGCAAAAAAGCAGAAATTCCTAATATTTTGTGGCAAAAATCCAGAAATTCCCCTTATTTTGAGGTAAATAGGCTGAAATTCCTTTTATTTGGGGGCAAATACGCAGAAATTTCCCTTATTTTGGGGCAAAATTGCAGAAATTTCACTTATTTCAGGGTAATAAGTCAAAAATTTTCTTTATTTTGGGGCTAAAAGGACAGAAATTTCCTTTGTTTTGGGAGAAAAAGACAGAAATTCTACTTATTTAGAGTCAAAAATGCAGAAATTCCTCTTATTTGGGGAAAAAATGAAGAAATTTCCCTTTTTTATGGCAAAAAGGTATGCATTCTTATTATTATTGGCAAAAAGGCAGAAATTCCCCGTATTTTGGAGCAAAATTGCAGAAATTCCCCTAATTGTGGGGCAAAAAGGCAGAAATTCCCTATATGTTGGGGCAAAAAGACAGAAATTCTCCTTATTTTGGGTCAAAACTCAGAAATTCCACTTATTTTGGGGCAAAATTCCAGAAATTTCACTTATTTTGGGGCAAAATTGTAGAAATTTCACTTATTTTGGGGCAAAATTTCAGAAATTTCATTTATTTCAGAAAAAAAATAAGCAGAAATTTTCTTATTTGGAAGCAAAAAGGCAGAAATTTCTTTTATTTTAGTACAAAATGGCAGAAATTTCCCTTAATTTGGGGCAAAATTGCAGAAATTTCACTTATTTTGGGGCAAAATTGCAGAAATTTCACTTATTTCAGGGAAAAAAAGCAGAAATTTTCCTTATTTGGGGCAAAAAAGCAGAAATTCCTTATATTTTGTGGCAAAAATGCAGAAGTTCCCTTTATTTTGAGGAAAAATGGCTGAAATTCCCATTATTTGGGGGCATAAAGGCAGAAATTTCCCTTATTTTGTTGCAAAATTGCAGAAATTTCACTTACTTCAGGGTAATAAGTAAAAATTTTTTCTTATTTTGGAACAAAAAAGACAGAAATCCCCTTTGTTTTGGGGGAGAAAGACAGAAATTCCACTTATTTAGAGTCAAAAACGCAAAAATTCCCCTTATTTTGGAGCAAAAATGAAGAAATTTTCCTTTTTTATGGCAAAAAGGTATGCATTCTTATTTTCGGGCAAAAAGGCAGAAATTCCCCGTATTTTGGAGCAAAATTGCAGACATTCCCCTAATTGTGGTGCAAAAAGGCATAAATTCCCTATATGTTGGGTCAAAAAGACAGAAATTCTCCTTATTTTAGGGCAAAATTCAGAAATTTAACTTATTTTGAGGCAAAATTGCAGAAATTTCATTTATTTCAGAAAAAAAGCAAAATTTTCTTATTTTGGGGCAAAAAGGCAGAAATTTTCTTTATTTTGGGGCAAAAATGCAGAAATTCCCCTTATTTTGAGGTAAAAAGGCTGAAATTCCCCTTATTTGGGGTCAAAAAGCAGAAATTTCTCTCATTTTGGGGCAAAATTCCAGAAATTTCCCTTATTTTGGGGCAAAATTGCAGAAATTTCACTTATTTTGGGGCAAAATTGCAGAAAATTCACTTATTTCAGGGAAAAAAGGCAGAAATTTTCCTTATTTTTGGGCAAAAATCAGAAATTCCTAATATTTTTTGGCAAAAATGCAGAAATTCCCCTTATTTTGAGGTAAAAAGGCTGAAATTCCCCTTATTTGGGGGCAAAAGGCAGTAATTTCCCTTATTTTGGGGCAAAATTGCAGAAATTTCACTTATTTCAGGGTAATAAGTCAGAAATTTTCCTTATTTTGAAGCTAAAAGGACAGAAATTTCCTTTGTTTTGGGGGAAATAGACAGAAATTCTACTTATTTAGAGTCAAAAATGCAGAAATTCCTCTTATTTGGGGAAAAAATGAAGAAATTTCCCTTTTTTATGGCAAAAAGGTATGCATTCTTCTTATTTTTGGGCAAAAAGGCAGAAATTCCCCGTATTTTGGAGGAAAATTGGAGAAATTCCCCTAATTGTGGAACAAAAAGGCAGAAATTCCCTATATGTTGGTGCAAAAAGACAGAAATTCTCCTTATTTTCGGGCAAAACTCAGAAGTTTACTTATTATAGGGCAAAATTCCAGAAATTTCCCTTATTTTGGGGGAAAATTGCTGAAATTTCACCTATTTTGGGGCAAAATTGCAGAAATTTCACTTATTTCAGAAAAAAAAAGCAGAAATTTTCTTATTTTGGGGCAAAAAGGCAGAAATTTCATTTATTTTGGTACAAAATTGCAGAAATTTTTCTTATTTTGGAGCAAAAATGCAGAAATTTCCCATATTTTGGGGCAAAAATGCAGAAATTCTTCTTATTTTGAGGAAAAAGGCTGAAATTCCCCTTATTTGGGGGCAAAAAGGCAGAAATTTCCCTTATTTTGGGGCAAAATTGCAGAAATTTCACTTATTTCAGGGTAATAAGTCATAAATTTTCCTTATTTTGGGCAAAAAACACAGAAATTCCCTTTGTTTTGTGGGGAAAACACAGAAATTCCACTTTTTTAGAGGCAAAAAAGCAGAAATTCCTTTTATTTTTTAGCAAAAATGAAGAAATTTCCCTTTTTTATAGCAAAAGGTATACATTCTCCTTATTTTTAGGCTAAAAAGCAGAAATTCCCTGTATTTGGAGCAAAATTGTAGAAATTCCCTTAATTGTGGGGCAAAAAGGAAGAAATTCCTTATATGTTTGTGCAAAAAGACAGAAATCCTCCTTATTTTCGGGCAAAACTCAGAAATTCCACTTATTTTGGGGCAAAATTGCTGAAATTTCACCTATTTTGGGGCAAAATTGCAAAAATTTCACTTATTTCAGAAAAAAAAAGCAGAAATTTTCTTATTTTGGGGCAAAAAGGCAGACATTTCATTTATTTTGGTACAAAATTGCAGAAATTTTTCTTATTTTGGAGCAAAAATGCAGAAATTTCCCATATTTTGGGGCAAAAATGCAGAAATTCTTCTTATTTTGAGGAAAAAGGCTAAAATTCCCCTTATTTGGTTGCAAAAAGGAAGAAATTTCCCTTATTTTGGGGCAAAATTGCAGAAATTTCACTTATTTCAGGGTAATAAGTCAGAAATTTTCCTTATTTTGGGTCATAAAAGACAGAAATTCCCTTTGTTTTGGGGGGAAAAGACAGAAATTCCACTTATTTAGAGGCAAAAAGGCAGAAATTCCTAATATTTTGTGGCAAAAAATGCAGAAATTCCCCTTATTTGGAGGTAAAAAGGCTGAAATTCCCTTTATTTGGGGGCAAAAAAGGCAGAAATTTCCCTTATTTTAGGGCAAAATTGCGGAAATTTCACTTATTTCAGGGTAATAAGTCAGAAATTTTCCTTATTTTGGGGCAAAAAAGACAGAAATTCCCTTTGTTTTGGGGGAAAAAGACAGAAATTCCACTTATTTAGATGCAAAAAAAGCAGAAATTCCCCTTATTTTGGAGCAAAAATGAAGAAATTTCCCTTTTTATGGCAAAAAGCTATGCATTCTTACTTTTGGGCAAAAAGGCAGAAATTCCCCATATTTTGGAGAAAAATTGCAGAAATTCCTCTTATTGTGGGGCAAAAAGGCAGAAATTCCCTATATGTTAGGGCAAAAAACAGAAATTCTCCTTATTTTGGGGCAAAACTCAGAACTTCCACTTATTTTGGGGCAAAATTCCAGAGATTTCCCTTATTTTGGGACAAAATTGCAAAAATTTCACTAATTTTGGGGCAAAATTGCAGGAATTTTACTTATTTCAGTGAAAAAAGGCAGAAATTTTTTTTATTTTGGGGCAAAAATGCAGAAATTCCTAATATTTTGTGGCAAAATTGCAGAAATTCCCCTTATTTTGAGGTAAAAAGGCTGAAATCCCCCTTATATGGGGGCAAAAATGCAGAAATTTTCCT
>NW_027667341.1:0-64844 GCF_963924665.1 Micromys minutus
GCTGGAGATTGGCCATCTCATGGGTGATTCAGAGATACTAGAGGAAGCTAAGGTCAGAATGCTGGCCCATGTATTATCCATCAGCCAGGGGCAACAATTGTGAACCAGTCAGATTTGGAGGGACAGTCTTCAGGACCTTTTGTAGACCTTGGCATTTAACATCAGTAGGTGGTAGCATCAGGCATGGGAAGCACCAGCAGCTGACACTCTGGCGTCACGGTTTTCCTGCAGGCTGGAAATGTCAACTCTATATGTGCCATAGACCTCCTGTAGGCCGATCCTTAACCTCATCAGCTCTCTTAAAAAAAAAAAAAAAAAAAACCAAACCTGATTCTAACCAGCCTGGAAATCTTCTTCCCTGGACCGTCCAGCCTCCTGTGTCTGTCTGTGCCTTGGTTCTCTCAGCCCCTTTCCTTCTCTCCACTTCTGCCCCCTCCCCCAAATGGCTCGGCTGCCTCTCCTCAGCTGTCAAGTGGCCGCCTGCTTTGCCATTTTTGTAGTTCAGCTCTCTGCCTGATCAGATGTGGCTGCCATCTCCGACACTCCCCTGTGTGGTTGCCACTACAAACAAACAAACAAAAACCCAAAGGAGAAAAGTCTTTCACAGACCTAATACCAACACCAAGTGATTAAGAGTAGGAGCCCACATCCTTCCCCATCCCCATGGTGGGGGTCTCTTTGCAGCTCAGAAAGTCCTCCTGAAGGCTGAGGCTGCCCTGGCTATAGGCCATGCTGGGGGCTGACCCTCAGGGTGAGGCTGATACCCAAGGTCATGACCCTGGCTGAGGGAGAAAGAGCCTGGCTGAGCTGGCCTCCCTGCTGCTCTCCCCACACCTGAACCACCCCTGCCACTGTCCGAGGTGGATGTCCTTTAACGGAAGCCAGCAGCAGAGATAGAGTCCTGGGGTCCTTGACTGTCCAGCTGCAGTGCCGCCCTGAAGAGCTTTCCATGGCCCAAGGGCAATTCGTCTGAACCCGCAAATGCCTCAGCCACTCCCGGGCTGTGAGCAGAGACTCCCACTGTTTACTCTTCTCCCACTGTCCCCAGGGGGTGTCATTGCTGAGGCTGAGGGTAGTGACCAAACTTGTTTCTCTGGTGGACAATTTCCCCCATCATCTAACCCCAGGAGTCACTCCAAATTGCTTTAAATCAAAGGAGAGAAATATCTCTGTTTCTGCCTTTGAGTTAAGGGAGGGAGAAGTTTGATTCTAAAGGACGTTCCTGTAAAAGCCCTTAGGGAACTGTGCTGGAAAGGCTTGTATAGCAATCTTCTGTTCACACACTTGAGCACACATATACTCATATACATACATACACACACATATTCATATACATACATATACATACACACATACTCATATACATACATACACACACATTCACACACAGAGAGACCAACAAAACACCCCCCAACAAAAACAAAAACCAATAAGACAGTCTGCGAATGTAGCTGAGGCGTTTTCTAGTTCAGAGCTGGAGGACAGAGATTATTCTATGAATTCCTTTTCAATAGTGTTGTTTCCATCGGGCTGGGCGGTGCACACCTCCAATCTTTGCTCTGGAGGAGACAGAGGCAAGCAGATCAGAAGTGCGAAGCCAGCCTGGGCTACAACACCAACTTTGAGGCCAGACTAGGCTTACATGAGCCCCTGTCTCAAAACAGAACAACAATAAAGCAAAAGTGGGTTTGTTTCTTTTGTTTTGACTTTTTAAAAACTATGAGACACAGTGATCCTACTCTGTGGTAATCTTGGGAGGAAAAATAAATCCTTGGGGCTATCTTAAACATATGCTTCACATGTTTGCCATGCCTGGTTTCCATGGGAACCTCAGGAGAAGCTCTGTTACGCCTTGGGAGTGTGCATTTTTATATTAACTGTGTATATCACAAACAAAGAAAAACAGGGAGGTGGGTGGAGAGTAGGTAGCTCAAGAGCCTGTGGCTTCAGGACAGCTCCAAGACCTGCCTACAGAGAAGAGGCCTGCCTGGCTCTGTCACTTTGAGTAGGGATCTGGGCGAAGGGCACAGGAGTCTTTGGGGACTCTTATTTTGTACAGTGAACCAGACCCTCTCTTTTGGCAGACCCCCGTCCTGTAAGCAGAAATGGCCATGGGCAAGCTTTGCCACCCCTCTAGATGCTACCATCACCCCAGGTCCTTCCTGCCTTGATGCCCTAGCTCTAGGTTCCTGCTGAGCCCTGGGAGACAGACCACCATGTTCTAAGTCCCAGCCTTGACTTCCCCACAATGATAAACTAATTTGGAATTAATTGTAAACTAGCCAAACCCAAGGCAAGCGAAGGTCACCCAGTAGTGTCCTGCTGTCCTTGGTTCTTGCTACCCCTGTTGCCTCAGCTGATCCACAGACGCCTCGTAAGTTTAAAGAAGGACAGTTTCCGGTGAGAAGGAACGAGAGCTTGTATGAGTGATGCAGGTTCATTTATGTTTTTCAGCCTCCCCCGTGCTGCGGGGAGGAAAACAGGGAGGAAAGCACCGCCATTACAACAAAAACAGCAACACCAGGAGTAAACAGGAGTGGGAGGTTTTCAGGTCACATCCCCCCAAAATAGACCTATTTTAAAAATAATATGTGAACCAAACAGCAACAGGAAGCTGATGAGGCTAAATGTGAACACCTGCTTTTTCCCCACACACGGAACTAAAATAAACCCACTGTAATGAAAATCAAGTGTGCTTGAGTGTGCGGGCGTGTGTGCGTACACACACATACACACACACGCACACACACAATGATTGCTTCATTAATTGAATCCCTACCTGATTAGCTATGCCTGGGAAACGTCCCCATCCTGCCTTTATTACTGATTGACAGGGGGAGATATCCTGCTGACCTGTCAACAGTCAGAAGTATCAGGTCAGGGACACCTAGAGGAGCTCTCAGCTCCTAGGAAGCCCTCACTCCCCTCCCAGCTCCCCAGGAACCAGGTGGCTTCAGCAGCCTCCTGCTACCCCCCTCTCCCCCACTGCCCCCCAACCCGCCATCCCATCTCACTCTGACTCTGACTTCACTGAAGACTACCCTGGACCAACCAGAGAACACGGGCTCAGCTTTCCCCGTGATGGTTGCCGGCCACCAACCTCAGCTCTCCCTTTCTACACAGAGTAAGGCATCCGACCACATGGATCTGCGGATGTTTGGGGACTGTCATTCTGCAAAGCAAGTAAAAATGAAGCAAAGTCGCATGGTTGGGCTTCTTTTCTTGCTTCCTTTTTTTTTAAAGAAGGAGAAGGCTTGGTGGAGAGGAAGTCTTCACTGTGGAACTGTCCCTGGGGCTGTGAGGGCAGGCATCATGGCTGACTAAGATATCTGTGGGAGAGATCTGTAGTCTGTGCTTTCCCACCAAAATGCCCACTCGTCTTCATAACAGTATAAAGACTCTAAAACAGAAAGGATGGGAAAATAGGGTCACTTCTCTGTGCTTGTGCTGGGAACAATGCCCAGCACAGAGTTGCCACCAGGGAGCATTGAGGGGTAGCTTCCACTCTGCAGGGGAGGGGTCTCCTACAAACACGCTTGGAGGTTAACTGCAATCTTGCCTTGAGGAGAAGGAAGGGAGAAATGTATGTTCAAAGGAACCGAGTGGGCTCAAGAGTCATGGGGGAAGATGGCAGCGAGGGCTGTTGGAGGCCTGTGAGTTGCCCTCAGGGATGGGAATTCTTACAGCCACTACTGAAGTATGGAAGCTCCTCAAAATAAACTAAAGCTAGAACCAACACACCCAAGCAAAAGAAGCAAGTCAGCCTACTCTATAGAGACATGGATATCCGTGTCCCATGGGGCTTCCCAGTAGCCACGGAAACAGCCGAGGTACCATCATTGGGTGAGCAGATGGGGAAGTGAGGCTGAGCACAGATGTTCCCAGTAAAATGAGAGCCCTTCCACCAAAGACGTGAATCCGCAGAGCCGGGCTTGCAGTCAGCTGAGCACACCGAGGAGGTGGACAAGAGGGAAGAGAAGTGTGGTTAAGCTCCAGATGTGGCTCAGTGGGTAGAGTTCATGAGGCCCTGGGTTCAATCCCCAGGTGGTACATTGCCAATCATCCCAACACTCCACAGACAGACACAGGAGGATCAAGGTTTGAGATCACCCGTGGCTGTAGAGTGAGTTTAAGGCCAGCCTGGTCTACATGATACCTTTTCTCAACATAAGGAACTAAATAATAAATACATTTTAAAGTAATTAATTTTGAAAAAAAGTACAAGAAGTTTTAAGGGCTGGAGAGATGGCTCAGTGGTTAAGAGCACTGACTGTTCTTCCAGAGGTCCTGAGTTCAATTTCCAGCAGCCACATGGTGACTCACAACCATCTGTAATGGGATCTGATGCCCTCTTCTGGTGTGTCTGAGGACAGCAACAGTGTACTCACATACATAAAATAAATAAATAAGTCTTTTAAAAAAGAAGTTTTAAGAGGGAAGAGAAGGGGTCCAAATGGGGACCCCTCCCACATTCCATAGTCAGCCCTTTGCATTTCCAGACAGTCACCACACAAAATTGTCTTCTTGGCTCCTAGGAAGTCACTGCCCTCTCAAAAGAATGTAAATTAAGTCAGGACAAAATAGCTCCCCTAGAGTTTTCCCTACTGACCTCTTACTTCCAACTGAGTTCACACCACCTCAAGCAGGTTTGAAACCCACTGCTGGGTAGATGAAGGTGGGAATTCCGACTTTCGTTCTACACCAGACCCTGTTGCCTCCTACTATGTGTCAA
The DNA here is from genome assembly GCF_963924665.1 of Micromys minutus. Taxonomy (NCBI): domain Eukaryota; kingdom Metazoa; phylum Chordata; class Mammalia; order Rodentia; family Muridae; genus Micromys; species Micromys minutus. The sequence continues at coordinate 4,733 of NW_027667341.1, forward strand.
TGGCTGCACACTGTGTGGGTGTGAATCTCACCAGTGTGAGTCTCTCCCGCTTCCTTCCTAACTCATGGGAGGCATGCACTGAAAGAAAACATCTTTTATTGCCTCTTGTTCTAAAAGCACCATGGGGAGCGTTTTCCAGGGGGCCTAAGACACAAACATTTTTAGAGATTTCGTGCTGTTGAAACCCAGACAATTTGGATTCGAGTAGACGGAAGCTGATGTACAAACGGCATGCTTCAGTAATTGCTTGCCTCTCCCGGGCTGTGGGGATTTTGGCTCTTTCCCTGTTATAGTGCGACACCCTCAACAATTCAATCTCTTTCCAACCATGTGTTGGCCATATGCCAGGGAAGTCAGTACAGCTCCGAGCTCAGCTGTACCCCACAGCCTCCCTGGTGCTGGGTTCCTCCTTGTCTACAATGTTGCTGCTGGGTGAACACCTTGCTGCTGTTCCAGCCTCTTCCTACACCACCCACTCACGGTTCTGTCCTGAACACAACCTCAAAGATATGATCTGTGGTGCTGGGGAGAGACCTAGGTTTATGATGCCATATAACTAACTGCCTTGTCTGTGTTGAGTCTGGGGGCGGGTAGAGGAGTAGAGGCTGCCCCCTACAGGCACTGAGTGGAATTCACTGATCTTCCCTCTTGCCTTGCTGAGGCTAGCTCCCATGACAAGCAACATGGAGACTGAGACTACAGAGGAGGGAAGCGATTCTTGCGGCACCAGCAGAAGCTGGGATCTTTTACTGGAGAAGGTATGCTGACAGCATTGTTCTTCTGAACCCTGGACTCTTGAGCTGCCTATCCATCAGCACAATAGAGGTACCTGTTCTGAACTGTAGACACTGGCAATGACTCCCCAAGCCACAGAATCGGAGTCATTGAGCCGGAGGACTGCTCACAGTCCTGTCCCTCTGAGACTCCTAGGAACAACTGTAGCTCATAGTCCAGGAGCACAGGGACCAGACTCCTGCTTCTCAGGGTATCTAGGCATGCTTCAGAAACATCTCAGCAACAACATGGATTCGGTACTGAGCCCTGATCCTGTGTGGAGCCCTAGAAGCAAGGCCCAGCCTGGTCTCCATCTACCCCAGCCTGGCTCCTGTAGGAGCATCAGATGGATATCAGGTCGGAACCGGTCTTTGTCCTCAGTCTGTCCTGCCCACCTCCTCCCTGGTCCAGGGCTCTGCTCTATGAACAGATCATCTGTTTAAAGGCAAAGTCTCTCACTGTATCATCACACGTGGCAGTGTCTGAGGTCTTTGCATCTTTTTGGGGACACAATGTGTGTGTCACCTCACTTTTTATTGCTTTTTATTGGCTGGGGGACCGCCCGGAAACAAAATGAGGACTGTTTATCATGCAGAGAGGAAGGTCCGCCGCATAACATGCTGGTGAAGTGTCACTGGAAAGGAAGGCAGCTTGAGGAAAAGCAGTCGGGCCAGAAAGTTACTGCGGAAGAGCAGACAGGTAGCTTTGTGAGAGGCAACGTGCCACAACCACAGGCTCACGGCGTGTCCCTGTGTCTACCCAGCTGCACACTCAGGAGGAACCAGAAATCCTTGCAGACTCTGCAGACTGACTGTCCTCTATGGCATTCAGGGAAGATGTCCAGTCAACGCTAGCTGGCACACAGCTACCCATGGGGTGCCCAGAGTAGCAAAGGCACAGCCAAGAGCAGTTCAGTGTCAGTCTCCACCCACAGAGAAGATGGGGTGCAGGCATCTGGTCAGCACCATATGAGGACAGACTTACTCCTGAGCCGGGGCACCCCAAAGGACTCCAGAGAAGGAAGGGCACAGATCTCCTAACATGCAGCATGGGCAGGAAGAGCGTGCTGCAGTGGGTACCGGAAAGACAGCACTCACATTGTCCCGTGGCATGACCGTATCTGTGATCCCTCTGCAAATGTATAACTGAGTGAACCTACGGCCGCCTATGAACTCCACTCCCTGGGTGTCAGCATCTCCAGGACTTTGTTACCTCACAAAGCTGAAACTCTGGGGATAAGGAGATGCTCCATTGGCTAAGTTTTTCCCTAACATGGAAAAAAAAAGCCAGTAATGGTGACAACATATCTGTGATCCGAGCACTGGGGAGGTGGAGACAGGGGGATTCCTGGGGTTTGCTTACCAGCCAGTGTAGCCTACCCACTGAGCTCCAAATCAGGGAGAGACCCTGTCTCAAAGAAGGTGGGCAGTGTGGTGCACCTGAGGACGACACGGCAGGGTTTCCCATGGCTTCCCTGTGCATGTGTGTCCATGAGCATCTGTATACACATGTACATACAACACACATTTTAAAAATTCCTCATCATTCTTTTACCCAGCTCATGGCAATAACTTTTCTGCTTTATCCCTATGATCTTGGCTCCCCAAGTAGAAGAAGTTATACATGCATACATATATATACATATATATATATAATTAGATATAAATTATAAATATAAAAAATTAGATAAAATTAAATATAATTTATTATTATTAACTTAAATATAAATTATTTAAACAGTCCTGAGGTTGTAGGACTGTGATACACATAGACCTCAGAGTTAACAGCACCTGGACACTGGACTCTTACTGTAGGGGCCACATGTGTCCTCAAGAACTAACACACTAGTGTTAACTAAAACGTGTGCTCACAGGTCTCATTGGCTGTTACTTCCTGTCCCTCTCCCGTGCTGGAATACCACAGGATAGTTAACCATCTTGTCATCTCTTCTGAGCTCCACTGATTCTAAGCATTCCCTAACTTTGATAGCTTTGAAGTAAGATGCTCTCCCGTGCCAGACCGACAGTTTTCTCACGAGTAGATTGGGATCCTGGGTTGGAAAGGAAGACCATAAGGGCTAAGCATTACCTCCATCCCACACAGATTCCTGTCTCTGCAGGGCTCCCGAGTGCACCAATCTCTGGAAAGGAGCTGGCACCCTGCCCCTGGCTGGCCATCCCACACAGCTCTGCAGTCACTTGCTTTCCTGATCCTTGGCTGCTGACCAAGCTACACTGTCTGAGCAGGCAGGAAGGGGGAAGCTGCTGCCCTGATGTCCGCAGGAGCAGTACCGAGTGTCCAGCATCTTGAAGCTTTGGCAGAGTGCTGACCACAGCTGTAGACGTCAGCACACACCTGCTGGCAGTAGCCTGATGACTTTTTGCCAGTCTGAGTTATCCCAACAGAAATCTCCAGAAACTCAGACTGTGGTCTGATTAAATCACACCCACTGTGGTCACTTGATCTAGTCCACTTCCCTAGAGGAGGGCAGCTGAGCCTCATGTTCCCAATACTGAGGGGGTAACGGGGTAGGACAGAGGGTTCTCTCTGATCTGGGGAATGAGTCTTATTCTCAATGGTGGGTGGATGTTTATTTCTGAGAAATCGTCCAGAAATAGAAGATAAAGAAGGCAGCGAGGATCCAGTCGGTGTCTTTCCCACACACAGCCTGGGCCTCAGACTGATCCTGCCTAGGGATGTGGTTCAGCATATTCAACCTCATTCTGGCTGTTCCTGCCCATCCGCCCATTCGATAGATACCCTGAGCACTCTGTCTGTCTGTCTGTCTGTCTGATACAATGAAAAATTTAATGCTAGTTGATTTTTAAGTTATAAATAAAATAAAGTTGTTCCAGATTTCAGTAAAAAGCCAAGCATAATTGTTAGTTGAATAAATGCTTTGAAGAAAAGAAAGCAGGTAAAGATTACGAAAAATGTTTTTGTTTCTACTCAGAAATTCATTTAAATGGTATTTACTCAGCTTTTTTGTTTACGAGGTAAGTGGTAAACCCTGGGAATTCAGTGATGGACAAGCTCAGAGAACCTGGCAGCACAAAGAAAAAAGGAAAAAGAATAGGAAAATCAAAATACTGTGACATGTGACCGATTTGGTAAATGTATGAGAAAAAAAAATAATAATAAAATAGACTTACCAACTACCTAAACTGGGACAAGGTGTTAACCTACATTAAAACCTGGGTATTTATGTTATACTTGAAGTTTCAAGGCTGAGTCATGCTTAGCTCTGAGTGTGTGTGTATGTGTGTGTGTGTGTGTGTGTGTGTGTGTGTGTGTTCTAGGGACAGAAGAAAGCTCCTTATTTTTTTAGCAGAAAAATAAAACTGTCAAAGGAATACAAAAGATTTTGCTGGAGGATTTGTGGACAATCTCTCTCTTTGAAAACACTAAAGACAAGTTGGGTAAAATAAAATTGTCCCAACTTCAGTGGGCATCAGGGTTTCCTTCTGTACCGTGACACTGTTCCTGGATGTTTTTAAGAATACATTTTTTAAAATATGTTTTTCTTCATTTTATGTAATAAAAAATGGAACTGGGAATCGATATCTGAATTCTGTTTGTGCATTAAAGAGGGACATTTTGCTTAAGACCATGGGGATACATTTATTGAACACTTATTTTATGCCTGGCAGGAATGCTAATTTTTACACTTAGTATACTTATTCTGGCCTTCAGATTTCAATGACTCAAGCCTGCATAAGGTATTCCCAAGTGAGCCGCTTTTGCATCCAGGTTACCCGAGGCCTTTACACCCAGTGGCTGAAAGGGGTTTCAAGGCCATTGCTAGGAAGACAGATGGGCAAACTGAGGTTTAGATTTTCTTCTTACTACTATTACTACTCGGGGGTTTCTTGCTGTTTGTTTGTTTGTTTCTTGTCTTTGCAGGGAGCCTCTGAGAGTCTTCTCCACGGGTGGTCCAGGCATCTAAGCCTGGCCTCAGTTAACTGCACTCCTGATCTTTCCCCCAAAACCGCAGCTTCTACCAGGATCTTCTGCCTGAATGCCACGGCGGATGGGGATTTAGACATCAAATATCAAATCTTGGCTCAGTTTGCTTTATACTTAAAAGAAGAAAAAAAAAATCCAGGTTTTTGTGCTGAGCCTTTGTCAGTGATGTTTCTATCGATGCTGTGATTTATTGAAGTAAATTGAGGAGATTGAATGGTGGAAGAAGAGAAAAAATAAATAAAATGTGATTTATGAAAAACAAGGTAACTTGCACTCCCTGAGCTGTCCCCTCTGCCTGCCCCCTTCCCCTATACTGCACTTCCACTAGGGAGCATCCCTGGCTGCTGCTTCTATTGTAGGGGACGCTCACAGCCTTGGTGGCAGGAACTTGCTCACATCTGAGAGGATCAGGAAACAGGGATGGATGCTGGCCCTCAGCTGGCTTCCTCCTCTGTGAAGTTTCTATGAAACCTGGGACACCATGGTGCCGCCCACATTCAGGGTGGGTCCTCCCTCCCTATCAAAGAAAATTTCTGTCTTTTTTGCCCCAAAATAAGGAAAATTTCTGCCTTTTTTCCCTGAAATAAGTGAAATTTCAGCAATTTTGCCCCAAAATAAGGGAAATTTCTGCCTTTTTGCCCCCAAATAAGGGGAATTTCAGCCTTTTTACCTCAAAATAAGGGGAATTTCTGCATTTTTGCCCCAAAATATGGGAAATTCAACACTGTATGAATTACCAAACACCTTGTTACAGTTAGAAAGGAAGAATAAGTAAAATCAGGTAAAAAATAGTTGAATCACTTCTGTAAAAATCCGTAAAGAAAAACAGGTGACAACGGTGAGCTCTGTCACTGGATGCAACTCAAACAAGTATTAGGTAATAAAATTATGTCATCAGAAAGCTCTTGACTCAGTCACAAATGTAGAATACAAATGAGAAAGACAACACTGAAGATCTTCAGATCTCCACAGGCACTGGGCACACACATAGGTAAATGCAAGCAAAACACTCAAACACATCAAATAAAACACAGAGATGAATAAATTCTTTAAAAAATACAGCACACCGAAAAATGACCTGTAAAGAAAACTATTCACTGTGAACGGTACATGGAGTCTTGGCACTGGTATCAACAATAACATAGAGAAGTGCCATCCACAGACATCTGCATTTATATAAACAGTGTCTACTAACACCCACCCATAGGGACATCACCCTCTCAATTTCTCTGTGAACCTAAAAGTTTTCATTTATAAACACCTCAGAAAAAATCACGTATCTTTTTAAACAGGCTATTTCAATGCCAAAATAGAGACAAATATATTCCCAGACTTGCAAAATTGTTTCTTATAAACCCACCTAATAAATACTGGTGGAATTTTTGGGGTCCCTTAAGTACACTATCATGTCATCGGCAAAGAGTGATGTTTTTATCTCTTCCTTTCCGATTTGTATCCCCTTGATCTCCTTTTGCTGTCTAATTGCTCCAGCCAAGACTTCCAGTACTATGTTGAACAGGTAGGGGGAGAGTGGGCAGCCTTGTCGAGTCCCTGATTTTAGTGGGATTGCTTCAAGTTTCTAACTGCTTAGTTTGATGTTGGCTATTGGTTTGCTATATATTGCTTTTATTGTGTTTAGGTATAGGCCTTGGATTCCTGCTCTTTCCAAGAAATTATTTCTTAAAGAAATATGAGAGAACACAGGTAAATAGGTAGAAGCCCTTAAAGAGGAAACACAAAATCCCTTAAAGAATTATAGGAAGATTAGGATGAAATAAATAAAATAGACTAGAAAAGCAGAAACGAGCAACCAAGCTGCCCCTCCTCCCCACTCCTGACCCCTACAGGAGGAGAAGATGAACTAAGGAACAGGAAATGCTAAGGGAAAAAAATACAATAGGATCCATTACAATAGAAACCACAGAAACAAGAAACAAAACAGACAATAAAGAAGTACACAGCCCATTATTTAACTCAGAAGAAATGAATAAATTTATAAGCAATCACAACCTATCAATACTTAATCATAAAAACAGAAAGTCTATATAGATTGGCAAAGGAAATAGATTCAGCAATTAAAACAAATATCATTTAGGAAAAGCCCAGGACTTAAGGCTTCCACGCTGAACTCTACCAATCATTTTCAGAATAAACATCAACCCAGGTCTGGTATCATATGCTCTAAATCCCAGAGCATAGAATACAAAGGTATGTGATCTCTGCGAGTCTGAGGCTAGCTAGTCTTTATAGTAAGTTCCAGGTAAACCTGAGCTACAAAGTGAGTCCTAGACTCAAAAGAGAGAGAGAGAGAGAGAGAGAGAGAGAGAGAGAGAGAGAGAGAGAGAGAGAGAGAGAGAGAGAGAGGCAGAAAGAAAAAATAAGCAAACAAAAACCAACGTAATATCAATTGAAAACTACAAATTCCAAAATATGAAATGTTCTAAGTAACCAACAGGATACCCCAACTGGAAAACTGCACACTTGACCTTGTGTGCTGAATTATAGTTAAAGCCAGGCATACTTTAAGCATCGTATAAATTTCCTTTAGTCTTTATGTACATGGTTATATGACAAATATAACTGAACTCATGTTTAGACTTTGTTCCCACATCCAAAAAAACTGTTTATATATGTGTGTCTTAGTTAGGGTTTTACTGCTGTGAACAGACACCATGACCAAGGTAATTCTTGTAAGGAAATCTAATTGTGGCTGGCTTATAGGTTCAGAGATTCAGCCCATTTACTGTCTAGGTGGGAACATGGCAGCAACCAAGCAGGCATAATGCAGTAGGAGCTGAGAGGTCTACATCTTCTTCCAAAGGCAAATAAAAAATGGCTTCCAGGCTGCTAGGGCAAGGGTCAAGCCCATGTCCATAGGATACACTTCCTCCAACAAAGCCACATCCACTCCACCAAGGCCACACAACCAAATAGCACCATGCCCTATGCCAAGCAGATTCAAACCAGCACAGTATGTAAATAGTCCAAAAATTCTAAATCTAAAATACATTTTATCTAAAACAACCTCAGATTAAAAAAAAAAAACTAAACCTATTTTGCCTTCCTATGTAACTGATTTATTTCACCCAAAGCTCACCAATGTTACTACAAACATCAAAATCCCTTTCTTTTTTTAAAGGATGAACAGTATTAATTACATATTTATAACACATGTTATCTTCCCATTCATTCATGTCTAAACATCTAGAGTTGCTTCTACCTCAAGCTGCATTGTAGAGCAATCAAGATAAAAACTGTATGGCATTCAAGATAAAAACTGTATGGCATTGGTACAGAGACAGGAACATAGATGAATGAAATAAAATTGAAGACCCAGAAATGAACCCACACACCTATGGTCACTTGATCTTATCCAGTGGAAAAAATAAAGCATTTTCAATACATGATGCTGGTTCAACTGGAAGTCAGCATGTAGAAGAATGCAAATGGATCCTTTCTTATCGCCTTGTACAAAGCTCAAGTCCAAGTGGATCAAGGACTTCTACAAAAACTTAGTCCACTAAAACTAATAGAAGAGAAAGTGGGGAAGAGTTTAGAACACATAGACACAGGGGAAATTTTCCTGAACAGAACACCAATGGCTCATGCTCTAAGATCTAGAATCAAAAAAAAAATGGGACCTCATAAAATTGCAAAGCTTCTATAACGCAAAAGACACTGTCAATAGGACAAAACAGCACCAACAAATTATAGAAAGGATCTTTATCAATACTCCATCTGATAGAGGGCTAATATCCAAAATATACACAAAAAAACTCAAGAAGTTAGACTCCAGAGAATCAAATAACCCTATTTAAAAAATGGGGGACAGAGCTAAACAAAAAATTCTCAACTGAGAAATTCTAAATGACTGAGAAGCACCTAAAGGAATGTTCAACATCCCTAGTCATCAGGGAAATGTAAATCAAAGCAACCCTAAGATTCCCCCTCACAACAGTCAGAATGGCTAAGATCAAAAATTCAGATAACAGCAGATGCTGGCTAGGATGCAGAGGAAGAGGAACACTTCTCCACAGTTGGTGGGGTTGTAAACTGGTACAACCACTCTGGAAATCAGTCTGGCAGTTCTTCAGAAAATTGGACATAGTACTACCTGAAGACCCAGCTATTCTACTCCTGGGCATATACCCCAAAGAATCTCCAACATATAACAAGGACACATGTTCCACCATGCTCATAGCAGCCTTATTTATAATAGCCAGAAGTTGGAAAGAACCCAGATGTCCTTCAACAGAAGAATGGATACAGAAATTTTGGTACATTTACACAGTGGAGTACTATCCAGGTATTAAAAACAATAACTTTATGAAATTCTTAGGCAAATGGATGGAACGAGAAAACATCATCCTGAGTGAGGTAACCTAGTCACAAAAGAACACACATGGTATGCACTCACTGATAAGTGGACATTAGCCCAAAAGCTCAGAATAACCAAGATACACTCCACAGACCACATGAAGCTGAAGAAGTTGGAAGACCAAAGAGTAGATGCTTTAGTCCTTCTTAGAAGTGAAAACAAAATATTCACAGGAGGAAATATGAAAACAACATGTGCATGCTTACAGGAGCCTGACATAGCTGTCATCTGAGAGTCTCTGCCACAGCCTGAGAAATACTGAGTTGAATGATCTCATCCAACCACTGAACTGAAAGCAGGGTCCCCAATGAAGGAGTTAGAAAAAGGGCTGAAGGAGTTAAAGAGGTTTTCAAACCCATAGAAAGAATAACATTATCAACAAACCTGACTTTATAGCTTCCAGAGACTAAACCACCAACCCTAGAGTACACATGGAGGAACCCATGATCCAGCCACACATATAGCAGAGGAAGGCCTTATCCGGCATCAGGGAGAGGAGAGGCCCTTGGCCCTGTGAAGGCTCAATGCCCCAGTGTAGGTAAATGCCAGGGTGGGAATATGGGAGGCAGTGGATGGGTGGGTGGGGAAACACTTTCATAAGAGGCAGGGGGAGGAGGGAAGGGATAAGGAGATTCCAGAGGGAAAACCGGGAAGGGAGAACACATTTGAAATATAAATAAAAAAATATCCAATAAAAGAAATCTCAGTGAGGATCTGGCAAAATGCCTCCATGATTAAGAGCACTTGTTGCTCTTCCAAAAGACCAGAGTTTGGTTTCTAGCATCCATATTGAATGGCTCACTATTTACTATAAATCCAACCAGGAAATCTTGATAACCTCTTCTAGGTTCTGTGAGGACCCACAAGCATGTTCACATATGTGCATATGCATACACATATAAACACAAAAATAATAGCTCTTTTTAAAACACAATGAAATACTACCTCATACTTGTTAAAACAGCTATTACAAAAACATACTAAGAGGACTAGAGAAGAAGGTGGGTTAGTGGTTAAGAGCACTGACTGCTCTTCCAGAGGTCCTGAGTTCAATTCCCAACAACCACATGGTGGCTCACAACCATCTGTAATGGGATCTGGTGCCCTCTTCTGGTGTGTCTGAAGATAGCTACAGTGTACTCATATGCATAAAATAAATAAGTCTTTAAAAAAATACTAAGGATCATATACTTCAGTGGTGTACATAATGTTGCCAGCATATATGTCTCTCCTACAACCAAAAGACAAATGACAACATATAATGATCTTATTGGTCTTGAGGACTCCCCAAAACATGTTCATTCCATTCCTCAGAATCTTGACAAATATCAAACAGAAAATCATACCAAGGCACAGCACAATCAAATTGTTCAAACATACCATAAAAGAAATCTTAGGAGATAAAGAATGAGAATACTTCAGACTTATTGACAATAACTCAAGATAAAGACAATAAAAGCATGTTTTCAAAGTTTTGTCATGCGCCCACGCTTCCCGCCGGTAGGAACAGGTGTGCAACAACAGGATTTTTCTGTGGACAACCTTTATTGTACAGCACTCTGAGCAGGGGACTTCTTGAGCAGGAAACTTCTCTCTGAGCCGGGGACTCCCTACCAGAATCTACTGTATAGGTGACCTCTCACGTGCAGTCTCCCATGTGCGATCTCTCTGTCCAGTCTCTCTCCACGTGGGATCTCCCGCAATCTCTCCTATCGGGTCTCTCTCCATGTTGTATCTCTCTGCCATCTCTCCACGTGGGGTCTCCTGCAATCTCTTCACTATCTCTCACATGGGGGAGAAATGCACTGCTTATAAATGCCTAAGAGACTTGTGTTGCTACCTGATTGGTGCATCCTCCTGTAGCTCAATCACGTGCCCTGAGATTGGGCTGTGACTTATGTGGTTGCCAAGCAACACGAGGAGAAAGGTTTTTGTAGGCTAAACAATGGGCGGGAAGCTGGCGCCAGCGGCTTCCTATACTTCAGACTTATTGACAATAACTCAAGATAAAGACACTAAAAGCATGTTTTCAAAGTTTTAAAAGAAAATCATTTTCAACCTAAAACTCTAAACAAGTTTTCAGTCACATTGATATATTGAAAAAGCATTCTCCTTCCCTGTCCTCTCCTTCTCTGCATTTCTCTCTCTCAAACTATGCAATCAAAACTGGCTTCAAAGTCATAATGCTCCTGCTTTAGACTTCTCAGTGCTGAGATTTCACATGTAAATTACCACACTGCTAACATTTTTAGAAATACCAAATCTCAACCAATTATCCTCTCTAAATTGTTTTTCTGAGGCTACTGAAAAATATGTCTAACCAAAATAAAGGTGAAAACTAAGAAAATAACCAAGTACTGGCTAGCACGGAGCTCCATGGGGTTTAAGGTCATAAATTCATTCCTAGAATGATGGTGATGTCGTCCTGATTTAAAAAACAAAAACAAAAAAAACAAAAAAAAAACCTCTACAGGCTCTTATGGCACACATTGGTCCCCTATGCCAACGCTATTCTGTGACATTCTGAAACAGCTGGGTTAAGCCCAGCTGAAGGAAGCAGAAGGCTAGGGACATGCTTCCTAAGATTGCGGCAGGGAGCTAAGCTAAGCCCTTTCTCTTTCTATGTGGCACCTACCAGATACTTCTAGCACCATGATGTTCTGAAGATAAATGAAGTCACACAAGCTCAGAAATAGTAACTCAAAATAAATCCTTCCATCCTTAAGTTGTTATCTGAGAGATGTTGTCAGAGTTACTAAAAATCCCTAATACTAATGGTGAAGGGAGACACCAGAGTGACTGTATCCAGAGCTAGTGAAAATATAAGGCTAGGAGGCTGCAGGCTAGAGTTCTCTAAAACAGAAAATCTCTACTGTGTCTAAACACCTTAAACAACACAGACAAACAACAGGGACAAATTATTAGTGCTAAATTAGACAAGTTAAAAAAAATAGTAATCACTATGTTCAAGGAAAACAAAAACTATGAAGGAAGTAAGTCACCTTAGTCATCAATGTCATTTAAAAACATCAAATAATATAAACTTCAATATACCTGTACTGGGACAGCACAAGGACAGCACAAGAAATGGAGACACTTGCTATGAGAGAGGCCTATCACTTTAGGGACAAGAGTGAGGAACAGTATGATCTTTACAAGTGACCATCCTTGAAAAGATGGAGCTACAATTACAGATTTTTAAATGATCTCTTCTTACCTCAGGGGACTCACGGCACCTGTTATCACTTGTCAGAGAGTGACCACTTGAAAAATAAGCACAATCCAAAATGTCCAGGGCTCCATCCTCATTGTCACACTCACTAGGCCCACCAGGATCTTCTGTGTCACTGTTAATCTCCCAGTCAATTACCTGTAATTCATCTAAAAAATATATTTACCCTTATTAATTTTATATCACCTTAATATTTACTTTACAAACATATCCTCAGTGGTTGGTATGCCCATAGTGATTTATACAAATACACTAACAGCAAAAATTATTTGATTCTCTCTCTGGTCACGGATCCTTCCAACTCTTACCCGACCTCAAATATAAGGGAATTACTTTTATTCAATTGTTTTCAAATCCCTGTAGTTTCTTCAGCATGCTTAAGAAAGTAAGATATAAATCATTTCTCCTGTCTTATACATTTGGATGTTTTCTGAAGTAAGATGATGAAATCCCTCTCTATCAAACACAGAAAGCTGCCTCATTCCTCTACATAGTTCAGTAGTTTAGGCTTTATGAACCATGGTTGACTTATACAGTCCATTGTTAAAAACTAGCTTTCAGGACTGAAGAGATGGCTCAGTAGCTAGAAGTCTCTTTTTGCAGAGGACCTAGGTCACATTCCAGGCATCCACATGGTTCTAAAAGTCTAACTTCTGCTCCAAAAGGATCCAATGCTTTCTCTTGTCTCCCATAGGTACGGTATGCATGTGGTGAACAAACATGTATATACATAAGATAAAAATTAATAAATCCAAAAATTAAATGTTTTAAATTAAAAGAAATAACTTCACCCCAGAATTTTATTCCAGAAATATCTTTCATTAATATGGAGACAAACTAATTTAGTTTCATTTTACGTCATAAATATAATCTCATTATAGCTTCAGAAAATTTTAAGACAGAAAACTTTCTGTCTTAAAATTAAGAAAATTTTAAGACAGAAAACTTTCTGTCTTAAGAAAAGATATTTCTCAGGTCATGAAATAAGAGAATATTTAAAAGGAAATAACACATTTAATTCCAAGCTTCATGTTTTAGGTAAAATATAATCTTGATATCTGTAGTATTTATCATCTATCAAAGGTTTAAAACAATTAAAGGAAGGAATTCGTGGAAGGGAGAACTGAAGGATGAGACACTCCAACAGCTCTGTGCACGGCTTCAGACTCCGACCACCAGCTTTATAAGAAAGTCAACACATGTTACTCTCACAGTTTAAGTATTCCAATTTTTAATTTATTGGCTAGTGTGTGTGTGAGGATGCACACATACATGCATGTACATGTATGTAGAGGCCAGAAGTCATAGTCGGGTATTGTCCTACATGACTTTCAACTGTATTGCTTTGAGGTTCTCTTCCCCAGCAGAATGACTTGACTAACTAGCTGATTTGTAAGCACTGGGAATTTTCCCTCCTCTCCCATGTCAGTGTGTCCAACAGGTGAGGGCGGGCACAAGATACCACACGGCCTGTGATAGGGCAGTGAAAAAGAGAGGCGGGCTGAGAATTTTAGACAGAGAATATGGAGGAAAGAAGATGAAGGAAGAGAAGGACAACCCAGATCTGCAGGACTTTAAATAGCCACAGGTAGCTACGAATATCTTATCAGGGATTGGATAATTATAGGACTATTTGTCTTATCTAGGTGGGCAGTTCATATCACTATCACTTGGCTCTGAGTTTGCTGTGTGGACATTTTGAGGGGTAAGAATTTACTGATGTAATCTAATTGATTTAAAACAAAATATGGCTGCTAGAAATTGAGATCAAGTCACTTGTGCAGCTAACACATTACTGATACAGGCATTTCCCAGCCCCCAGTTTTTGTTTTATGGAACAAGATCTCAATACATAACCAACTCTGGACAGCCTTTTATTCAGTCTCTGCTCCACACTTTTTCTCTGTATTTCCTTTAGACAGAAGCAATTCTGGGTTAAAAAATTGGAGATGAGTGGGTGGCCCCCAACCAGGGGCCACGCCTATTCTATAGGTTCTCCTTCCCCTTTGGGCATTTCAGCTTATCTCATCCCAGTTGGGTCCTGGGAGCCTCTTGCTTTCTTGGCATCTGAAATTTGCTGGTGGCTACCCCCATTTCCCCATCCCCCATTGCTACACAGCTCCATTCAACTTCCAGACCCTCTGCATATCATTCTTCTCTCTTCCCATACTGATCCCACCCCCTTTCTCCCTTACCCTCCTCTCCTCCTCCCAAGTCCCTCCCCCTACCTCTCATGCATATTTTATTCCCCGTTCTAAGGACTGAAACATCCACACTTTGGTCTTCCTTCTTTTTGAGCTTCATGTGGTCTGTAAATTGTATATCGACTTATCAGTGAGTTCTTTTTGTGTGTTCTTTTGTGACTAGGTTACCTCACTCAGGATGATATTTTCTAGTTCTATCCATTTGCCTAAGAATTTCATGAAGTCATTGTTTTTAATATCTGAGTAGTACTGCATTGTGTAAATGTACCACATTTTCTGTATCCATTCCTCTGTTGAAGGACCTGTCCAGCTTCTGGCTATTATAAATAAGGCTGCTATGAACATAGTGGAGAATGTGTCCTTGTTATATGTTGAAACATTTTTCAGGTATATGCCCAGTAGTTTATATATACATATATATATATATATATATATATATATATATATATATATATATATATATATATATATATATATATATACACACACACAAGCTTGGATTGGGATGCCATAAGTAGGCCAAGATGACTTTGAACTCTCCTAAGTGCTAAAAGGTTAATTCATTTACAAATTGCATTTTAGAATCTAACAAATATCACCTTTATTAAAAGAGGGTAACTGTGTTTTCAAGCAGCAGCTTTATTAAAATATAATTAATATGAAGCACCCAGTTTTGAATATTGAATCTATGTTCTAAATCATGTAATAGCTAAGTATCATATCACAATGAGTTTAAATCAATAGAACTGAATTACTAATGTGAGAACCACAGTATCAAGCAACTACTAAAATGTCAGTGGCAATCACCAGACTGGCATTCAAAGTGGTCGAGGGAATTTAAGCACTTTGCAGAGAAGATGTCTAGGCAAACCAAACCTTGAGGGAGAAACTAACATGAACAACAGAATAAAAGGCAACAAGCTCACTTTGAAAGCAATAGTGCTGGTTCTGAGAAGCCTCCTTGTAAATGGACACATTATACACAGTGTCATCAGAACAGGGACATATTACTAAGTCACACTTCTACTACATACTGGTTCTTCTACTATTCACCCAGTAACAAATTAGCCTGGAGGAAGCATGGCTGTGGCATTACTTAAGAATTAGGAGAACTGCCTTGGCATTAAAGAATGAAAATAAAATTCCAACTAAATCTGAAAAAAATCAAATTTAACTTATTAAGTATAATAAAACCAAAAATACAGAAGGAATAGGCACAGCAGTACGCGTATGTAAGACAGAAAACACAGTAAAGACAGGCAGGTTTATAAGAGGGACAGACACAAGAGAATTTTATGTTCATGGCTAACCTGTACTACTCACACTCTATCTCAAAAAGTAAAAAGCAAAAACAAGATCCCAGCCTGGGAGGGCTGGGAGGGATCGAGCCCAAGACAACCACTAGCCCTGTGCCATCCAGTAAGTGAGCTAGCCTATTAGCCTACGACAACAGTCCAGCTCCATGCAGAACCTAAAAGGCAGACCATGCCCAAGATGACACCTGCCCAGTGACACACTGCATGGGCAGGGCATAGCATACATGAAACCACTCCTGCGACAACCCCTGGTGCCACTAAGAGGAACAAGTAAGTGGTATAGATATAGAAAAGAGAAGAATGATTTGTGGACAATGTAGAGAGGCCGAACTGGAGACTCAAGCGTAGTCAGGAACAGCCTGATGAGAGTGAGAGCTGGTAAGCCCACCTAAGGCGATGGTGAGGTCCTGGCTTGTGCTGCCACCGAGGTCCATTTCTGGGTCTGTGGCAGAGATCTGTTAGAACCAAAGGCCAGGTATATATTCCTGGTCTGTACTATCACCTGAGACCATGCTGATGTGTGAGGGATGTGAAGAACTGTCCCCACCGCTTGCCTGGGCATCCTGAGAGAGCTGGCCCTGTGGGCATAAGAGTGGAAGAGCTGACCCACCTTTTAGCCAGCTGCAGTATTCAGGAATGTGAGGCCAGCCAAGAGGCTGTGAGTCTGGGAGAGGAGAGAGAGAGAGAGAGAGAGAGGGAGAGAGAGAGAGAGAGAGAGAGAAAGAGAGACAGACAGACAGACAGACAGACAGAGAGAGAGAGAGAGAGACAGAGAGAGAGAGACAGAGAGAGAGAGAGACAGAGAGAGAGAGACAGAGAGAGAGAGAGAGAGAGAGAGAGAGAGAGAGAGAAAGAGAGACCCTCTCCTGCCCCTCACCCTTATCACTTGTGGTTCTGGGGTCATAACAGCAAGAGATCTGCCACTGCCCTTCACTTAGACAGCACAGTTGGGTGGTAGGGTTGCAGGTGAGCTGGCCCCAGGTCACTAGAGCAAGAGAACTGTCCCTCACCAGCTGCAACACTTGGGAGAGGTCCCTATACCTCATCTGGGTAGCAAAGTAAAGCTGGCCCTAGTTTTGGGGTTTATGAGTGAACTAGCAATGAAGGCATGAGATCAGGAAAGCCGACCCTGCTACTTGCTGGATTAGGCATTGAATGAGCTAGCCAAAGCAGGGCTAGAGAGATCACCCCAGCCGTGAAAGTGAAAGAGAGGTAGTGGGCTGGCCAGATCATATACCTCTCATGCACAGATTCGGAGCTTTGAGTTGGCCCACCCCAACACCTACCCCATCAATGAACTGCTATACTATATCCTACAGGATCTCAACAACACAGAGCAACATGATATCCGAGAGGAGTCCCAGTGCAGTTCCAGATAGTGCTGCAGAAGCCAAAGGCCTCAAGAACTAAATCAATGAGTCACTGCAATAAACACTGCAACAAAGAATTGTAGACAACAGGGTATACACTGTGACACACGACAGCTTCCACAATGACATGGCGTTTTTTGTTTTTTTTTTTTTTTTTTTTTTTTTTTTTTTTTTTAGTGTGGGAGTTCAAAATGGTGAAGGGAGAGTGAGAGGAAACAGAAAATTGGTGGAATTGGGTCATGATGTAAAATTCCCAAATAAACAATAAAACATTTTTTAAAAAAAGCAAAATCAAGAGACAAGAAGTCACTGTAATATCTATTTATTAAAACTGTCATAAGACGGGGACGCAGGCCTGGTGAGACTGTGCTGTGAGTACCCTGGGCACAGAAAGGTATGGGCTGAGCATGCAGAAAGCATCCCCCCACCCCCACCCAAGCAGGAACTCTTCTAAAGTGACTCAGTTAGCACCAGGAGGGCCAGCGCGTGCAGACTAAACACTCAGGCCATCTGACTCCAGGAACAGCTGAGATCCAGGGACATAGACCAGGTACTCGTGAGAGAGGGGAACCAATCACTGACAACAAGACCGCATATAATCACAGACAACAAGATGGCAATAGGAAAGCGAAAGTACTTACCCAATGGAAACCAAAACAACCTGGCAACACCAGAACCCAGCTCTCACGTCACAGCAAATATCGGAATGCCAAACACTCCAAAAAAAAAAAAGACTCAGACCTGAAATCACAAAAGATAATAGAGATCCTTAACCAAGAACGGGAGGAAAGCATAAAGAAATAGAAGCTTTTAAGGAGGAAACAAGAAAAACACTCAAAGAAATCAAAGAACTAGAGGAAAACAGAACCAAAGAGATAAAGGAATGAAAGAAGGAATATAAAATGGAAATGGGAACAATAAACAAAACACTAAAAGAGACAACCCTCGAAGAATAAAACCTAAAAAAGAAATCAGGAGTCACAGACGCAAACATCTCCAACAGACTACAAGAGATGGAAGAGAGAAACTCGGGGGCCGAAGACAATATGGAAATCATAGACAAAACAGTCAGAGAAGATGCAAAAGCCAAAAAGCTCCTAAACCAAAATATCCAGGAGATCCAGGACACAATGAGAAGACCGAACCTAAGGATAATAGGAATAGAAGGCAAAGAATATCAACTAAGAGGCAGAGTAAATATCTTCAACAAAATCATAGAAGAAAACTTCCCTACCCTTAAGAAGGAGATGACCATGAGAATAAAAGAAGCCTACAGAACTCCAAATAGAGTGGACCAGAAATGAAATTCTTCACCACACATAATAATCAGAATGCCAAGTGCCCAAAGCAAAGAAAGTATACTAAAAGCAGTAAGCGGAAAAAAGGTCATGTAACAAACATATAAAGGCAGACCAATCAGAATCACACCTGACTTTTCAACAGAGACTATAAAAGCTAGAAGATCCTGGACAGACATCATGCACACCCTAAGAGAACACAAGTTTCAGCCCAAGCTGCTATACCCAGCAAAACTATCAATCACCATAGATGGAGAGACCAAGATATTCCAGGATAAAACTAATTTACACAATAACTGACAAAAAACCCAGCACTACAACGAATTAGAGGTGGAAAACCCACTACACCGAGGGAGACTACAGCCTAGTAAAAACAAGAAAATACCTAAGCAAGAAAACCAAAAGAAGAAAGATACACAGGCACAATTCTACCTCTAAAAGCAAAAATAGCAGGAAACAGCAACCACTATTCCTTAATATCTGTTAACATAAATGGAGTCAATTCCCCCAATTAAAAGATATAGGCTATGAGACTGGATACATAAACAAAATCCAGCCTTTTGCTGCATACAGGAAATTAATCTCAGAGACAAAGACAGACACTATCTCAGACTAAAAGGGTGGGAAAAAAAAAACCTTCCAAGCAAACGGCCCCAAGAAGAAAGCTGGAGTGACCATTCTAATATCAAATAAAGTAAATTTCCAACCAATAGTTATCAAAAAAGATAAGGAAGGACACTTTTTACTCATTACAGGGGAAATTTGTCAGGAGGAACTCTCAATCCTTAACATATATGCTCAAAACACAAGAGCACCCATATTCATAAAAGAGACCCTACTAAAGCTCAAAAGATACATCGCACTGCACACAATAATAGTGGGAGACCTCAGTACCCCACTCTCATCAATGGACAGATCATGGAAACAGAAACTGAACAAGGATGCAGTAAAACCAGCAGAGGTTCTGAACCATTTGGAATTAATAGACATCTACAGAACATTTCATCCTAAAACAAAAGAATACATCTTCTTCTCAGCACCTCACAGCACCTTTTCCAAAATTGACCATATAATCACACAAAAAGCCTCAATAGATATAAGAAGATTGAAATACTCCCATGCATCCTTTCAGATCACCATGGTCTAAGCCTGGTCTTTAATAACAACAAAGACAACAAAAAGTTCATATACACATGGAAACTAAACGATGCTCTATTAAACAATAGCATAGTCAAACAAGAAATAAAGAAAGAAAATGAGGATTTTCTAGAATTTAATGAAAATAAAAACACAAAATATCCAAACCTATGGGATATAATTAATGCAGCACTGAGAGGAAAACCCATAGCTCTGAGTGCTTCCAAAAAGAAACTGAAAAGAGCATACACTAGCAACTTGACAGCACAGTTGAAAGCTCTAGAACAAAAAAAAAGCATATACACCCAAGAAGAGTAGAGGGCAAGAAATAATCAAACTCAGAGCAGAAAGTGACCAAATAGAAACAAAAAGAACCATTCAAAGAATCAACAAAACCAAGATCTGGTTCTTTGAGAAAATTAACAAGATTGATAAACCCTTAGCCAGACTAACTAGAGGGCAAAGAGAGAGTATTCAAATTAACAAAATCAGAAACGAATGTGAAGACATAACATCAGAAACTGAGGAAATTGAAGAAATCATAAGATCCTACTACAAAAACCTATACTCAAATAAAGCTGGAAAATCTGGAAGAAATGAATTCCTAGATAGATGCCAGAACTAAAGTTAAACCAGGACCAGGTAAACAATCTAAATAATCCCATAACAACTAAAGAAATAGAAGCAGTCATCAAAAGCCTCCCAACCAAAAAAAGCCCAGGTCCAGACGGGTTCAGTGCAGAATTCTATCAAACATTTACTGACAATCTAGTACCAATACTCTCCAAACTATTCCACAAAATAGAGTCACATGGAACACTACTAAACTCATTTTTCCAGGCCACAATAACCCTCATTCCTAAACCACACAAAGACCCTACAAGGAAAGAGAACTTCAGACCAATCTCACTTATGAACATTGATGCAAAAATACTCAACAAAATCCTTGCAAACCGAATCCAAGAACACATCAAAACGATCATTCATCATGACCAAGTAGGCTTCATCCCTGGGATGTAGGGATGGTTTAACATAAGGAAATCCATCAATGTAATCCACCATATAAACAAACTTAAAGACCAAAATCACATGGTCATCTCACTAGATGCTGAGAAAGCATTTGACAAAATTCAACACCCCTTCATGTTAAATGTCCTGGAAAGAACAGGAATCCAAAGCCCATACTTTAACATAATAAAAGCAATATACAGCAAACCAATAGCCAACATCAAACTTAACAGTGGGAAATTTGAAGCAATCCCACTAAAATCAGGGACTCGACAAGGCTGCCCACTCTCCCCCTACCTATTCAACATAGTACTGGAAGTCCGGGCTGGAGCAATTAGACAGCAAAAGGAGATCAAGGGGATACAAATTGGAAAAGAAGTAAAAACATCACTGTTTGCAGATGACATGATAGTGTACTTAAGTGACCCCAAAAATTTCACCAAAAAACTTCTACAGCTGATAAAAAAGTTCAGCAAAGTGGCCGGATACAAAATTAACTCAAACAAATGAGTAGCCTTCCTATACTCAAAGGACAAACATGTGGAGGGAACAGATATCCTTCGCGATTGTCACAAACAATATGAAATACCTTGTTGTGACTCTAAGTAAGGAAGTGAAAAACCTATATGACAAGAACTTCAACTCTCTAAAGAAGGAAATTGAGGAAGATCTCAGAAAATGGAAAGATCTCCCATGCTCATGGATTGGAAGGATCAACATTGTAAAAATGGCCATCTTACCAAAAGCAATCTACAGATTCAATGCAATCCCCATCAAATTTCCAAACCAGTTCTTCACTGAGTTTAAAAGAGCAATGTGCAATTTTATCTGGAGTAACAAAAGACCTAGAATAGCAAAATCCATTCTCAACAACAAGAAAACATCTGTGAGAATCACTATCCCTGCCTTCAAGCTATATTACAAGGCAATTGTGCTGAAAACTGTATGGTACTGGTACAGAAATAGGCATGTGGATCAATGGAATAGAATAGAAGATCCAGAAATGAGCCCTCACACATATGGTCACCTGATTTTTGACAAAGGAGCTGTAAACATTCAATGGAAAAAGGACTGTCTCTTCAACAAATAGTGTTGGACCAATTGGCACTCAGCATGCAGAAGAATGAAAATAGACCCTTTCTTATCTCCTTGTACAAAGCTCAAGTGTAAGTGGATCAAAGATCTCCACATTAAACCAGATACACTGAAACTATTAGATGAGAAAGTAGGGAAAACCTTAGAACTCATAGGCACAGGAGAAAATTTCCTGAACAAAACACCAATGATTAGTGTTCTAAGGTCAAATATGGACAAATCGGACTTAATGAGATTGCAAAGTTTCTGTAAGGCTAAGAACACTGTCAAGAAAACAAAATGGCAGCCAACAGATTGGGAAAAGATCTTTACCAACCCCACATCTGATAGAGGCCTAATATCCGAGATATACAAAGAACTCAAGAAGTTAGACACCAGAAAATCAAACAACACTATTAAAAAATGGGGTACAGAGCTAAACAAAAAGTTCTTAGTTGAGGAACACCGAATGGCTGAGAAACATCTAAGAAAGTGCTCCACATCCTTAGCCATCAGGGAAATGCAAATCAAAACAACCCTGAGATTCCATGTCAGACCAGTCAGAATGGCTAAGATGACAAAATTCAGATGACAGCAGATGGTGGCGAGGATGTGGAGAAAGAGGAACACTTCTTCACTCTTGGTGGGGTTGTAAACTGGTACAACCACTCTGGAAATCAGTCTGGCAGTTCCTCAGAAAATTGGACATAGTAATACCTGAAGATCCAGCTATTCCACTTCTGGGCATTTACCCCAGAAACACTCAAATATACAACAAAGATACATGCACCACAATGTTCATAGCAGCTCTATTTATAATAGCCAGAAGCTGGAAAGAACCCAGATGTCCTTCAGTAGATGAATGGATACAAAAATTGTGGTACATTTACACAATGGAGTACTACTCAGCTATCAGAAACAATGACTTTATGACATTCTTAAGAAAATGGATGCATCTAGAGAATACCATCCTGAGTGAGATAACCCAGTCACAAAAGAACAGATATAATATGCAGTCACTGATATTGGGATGCTAACCCCAGAAAGCTCTGAACACCCCAGAAACAACTCACAGACTGTATGAGGTTCAAGAAAAACAAAGGCGGAAAAAAAAAGAAAAGTAAAATCATTATGCTCAATCTTTACACACCAAGAAAACTTTGACTATTTCCAGGTCACATCATGTTTTATATGTACTTTATGCTCTTTGTAACTTGTACGATCTTAATGCACATTATCAAACCTTTAAAAAAATCAAGTATTGACAAAAATGTATTCATATACTGTTATGTAAAAATGCTTTTAAAATTTGTACATTTATCTTTGTTTTTTAAAATAAAGTTGTTCAATTAAAAAATTGTTGTAAGAAATATGCAAGAAAATGTTTCTAAAGTGCTATATATAAACTCATAATTCACAATAAATAAACTTATAATAAATACATAAAACTAATATCGCACCCAATATTTAACAGAAAACGGACTTCCTCCAAAACCAGAAATTTACCTTCAATATCTTCTGGACTTTCCACAGTCCTGTCACAAAGCCTGTAGGCTCTAGGGCCAATCCGACCATGTTTCTGTAACTGAGGGAGTGTGTGATCGTCATCTGAAAAGTTGCCTTCACTGGAGCTACAGGTTATATCTGTGAGTTCACTAGAATCCTTTCTGGTAGATCCTGTTTCAGAAAAAGAAAAGACAATTTCATCTGGTAACTGTTATTCATCAGAATGAGATTTTATGCATATTTCCTTTTGTTTTGGGGTTTGGTTTAGGAGTTTTTTTTGTTTTTTTTTTTTTTGTTTTTGTTTTTTTTTTTTTGTTTGTTTTTTTTTTGAGGCAGAATTTCTTTGTAGAGCTTTGGTCACCAAACCTCTAAAGCCAATGAAAACAATATGGTGTTAGATCTTCCTACACAGTATTCTATGAACAGTCCACTGATTCTCTGAATTTAAGCCAAAGATAAAAGCTAGAGTACAAATAAGTTATAAACCACCAAACGAAGGAGCCAAACAGCCGTGAACAGACACTAAATACCATTTGAAGAAATATATTCCTTACACTGACCTACTTAAAAAATGTGGTTCAGTTTTCTGTTTTGGTTTTTGTTTATTTGCTTAATTTTTATTTTGGAGTTTTTTTGTTATTGGTTTTTGAAATTTTATCTTGAAATTCTTACTAATAGGCTACTGTAATCTAATTGTAGAAACTACCAATTCTAGGAAGTGCTTTACATACCTCCTGTTGACCTCTATTCATAAGCCTTTTATATCTTTATCTTGGCTTAGCTATCACCATGGTATTTACAAAGTACATTGGTAAAAACTTTGAGCCTTTCAGAGTATATTGTGTATCATTTATAGAATAAAAAACAGTATTTTGAGTCAAGTATGGTCTAGCCTAAAGAGATTATCTCAAAAGAACACCTTGTAATTAAATGCAAGTAGCAACTTATTTAATATTTAGTTTTTTTCCCAAAGCTGAATATGCTGCGACTACAAAAAATGTACATAAACCATATTTATTTAAAGAAGCATACCTTTTTTCTATATATTATATTTAAAAAATTAAACAAACTGATATAAGAGCATTGGCACAAATAGAAATATATAATTCTGGACTACTATCAAAAGGTATTATAAAAAAGATGTCTACCAGTTTATTCTACAAGGCAGAGTTTTATAAATTTTAAACAAACATTTTTGCGTATTTTATTTTTCACTCACACAGAAAAAAAATCACAGGCTATGGAAGTAGCTCAACGTTTAGACAGTTTGTCTAAATGCAGAAAACCCCGAGTTGAAATCCTCAAAATCCTCTATCGATGCATAATAGTGCTGCATGCTATCGTAGCACTCAAGAGACAGAGGCAAGAGCTCGGTCAGCCTCAGCTACACATTCAGCATCAGCCTGAGTTACATAAGACCCTGTCTCAAAGACTGGGAAAGAAACTGAAAAGGAAAAGAAAATAATAATATGGCTTAGAAGGTTTAGTCTCTGGATCTCAGGAAGTTACCACTCTACAGCATTCCAGGCAAGCCCACACACAGCTCTTTAAAGTGTGGGCATCAGGAACTTTATCTATCTTCCTGGCTCACCTGATACAATAACCAAGAAAACCCTCAATCATACACCCATTTCCCAAATGCAGGATCTGAGATGTAAGCATTGGGCTTATTTTCCCAAGACCAGTGAAGACAGAAGGATCTCTGAAATCACAAGACTTTACTCTTCTACTCCACCCAAGGGACATGGGATGAAGAGGGAAGCAGTCAGTGGTCACTCTGCTCTATTACAACTCTCACTAAGTTTACTCGTAGCCTTATACATGTATAAAAATCCCTAGCTTTGGGCTTAAAAAAATGGCTCAGCAGTTAAGAGCACTGACTGCTCTTCCAGAAGTCCTGAGTTCAATTCCCAGCAACGACATGGTGGCTCACAACCATGTGTAATGGGACCTCATGCCCTCTTCTGACATGCAGGTGTACATGCAGATTGAGCACTCATACATAAAATAAATAAATCTTAGAAAAAAATTCCCTAACTTCATCATGCCATCTTTAGTGAAGATAGTCCTATGTGACAGGTTCTAGCCCAGGTTCTGAAAAAGGTCTATCTCCCCAAAGAAGTCAAAGTTCATTGGCTAAAGACCCTCAGCACCAACAGTAACCTCAAGAATTTATTCTAAACTACCGAGCTGCCACCTTTCACCCACAAGAACCAATCCCATATTAATATTACAGAGCTCAAAATAGCTAGATTCTCTGGAGATGTTGTTACAAAGATTACATCAATCCCTAACTTTGTGAATAGAATTTCTTTGTTTTTCTAGTCCATAACTAATTCACTGAGCAAAACTGAGTTTGTAGCAGTCATTCCTATAGTATAAATCATATTTATTTTCAATATAAAAATGTTTTGTGGTACTAGAACTTAATGCAGAGCATTTGTTTATTTATTTATTCATTATTTGCCTGATGTTCTAAACCTGAGCTCTCCTACTAGACCAGTGGTTCTCAACCTTGCTAATGCTATGGCCCTAGAAAACAGTGCCTCCTGTGGTGGCCCCTAAATATAAATTTATTTTTGTTGCTACTTTGCAACTGTGATTTTGCTAGCTACGAGTTGTAAAGGAAATATCTGTCTTTTCCAGTGGTCTTACCAGTGGTGCAGAAGGGTCACGTCCTACAGGCTGAGAAATACTGAATTAGACTCTATGATTAAAATAAACCCAGGAAGAAGCAATGAATGGTGGCACAGACATTGTGGGAGTGAATAATCAGTGACCAGCTTGAGACCCAGGCCACAAGAGGGAACCCACTGCCTCAAGGGCCAGGAACCAGGGGCCAGATAGCCCAGAGACAAAAGTTTTGTACATCGGTCATCAGAGAGGCTCCAGCTAGCAACTAATGGAAACCAGATGCAGAGACCCACAGTCAAACATTGAGTGGAGCCCAGTAAATCCTGAAGGTGAGAAAGAAGGATTATAGGAGCCGGAGAGGTCAAAGATGCCATTAGAAAATCCACAGAATCAACTAACGTGAGTTCACAGGGGCACATAGAGCCTGAACTGACAATTAGGGAGCCTGCATGGGTCTAATCTAAGCTATCTACATATAGGCTATGGTGTGTAGCTTGGTCTTCTTGTAGGACTCCTAACAGTGAAAGCAGGGCTGTCTCTGCCTCTGTTGCCTGCTCTGAGGACCCTTTTCTTCCTACTGGATGGCCTCTCCCAGCCTTAATGAGGGAAGGTGGGTAGTATTATTGCAACTTAACACACAATGTTTGGTTATATCCCTGGGAGGCCTGCCCTTTTCTGAAGAAAAACAGAGAAGGAGTAGACAGGGTTTGGGAGGAAAGACAGGAAGGGGAGAAGAAAGGCAAACTGTTGTCAGGATATCATATACGAGAGGCTAAATTAAGAATTATTTTTTTAAAGTAATAAACCCAGTAAGAGTACCCTAAATATAAAAAATCACTAGCAAGACTGGGAATAACTGAGTAGATTGTGGTGGAGATGAATCAAAACTACCTTTTACATCCGTTGTTCTTTACACTGAGCATGCAAACTAACCAAACTATGACATTTTTAAGAGTTTTGAAAAAAAATACTGAAAAATAGCCTTAAGCGCATCATCAATAAACCAACATGTTAGATTTTGGGAATTTAGTTAGGTGGTAGAATGCTTGTGAACAAGTCTAAAGACCTCAAAGTTTTGGTCTCTAAAATGAGAGGTTTCAAAAAAAAAATTGTTACCTGTCTTTGGTCTTGGAGATAATTCCAGGTGCTTTTCAGTAATACCTGTCTTTTCACTTGCTAAACACTGCAGGGAAAATAATAATAAAAATAATTTACCTTACATGACTCCTAAGGAAAAGGCTAAACATCACCAATACGATTTGTAAAATATTCAACATTACATCATACTCTCCTTGACATAGCCATCTGAATGTTTTTTAATATTCACCAAATAAGTATTCCAAAAACATGTAGGCCTTAGATACATGCAAATTTGTTTTCATATTTTTCAGGACTCTAAGCTAAACCGTTGAAACATTTCACATTATAGTCAATGTTAATGACTTTTCATATATATGACTGCTACTCATCACTACCTTCAACCATACTATATTTAGTTTATGACAGCATTCCTTTATATTATACAACATATATAAAAATTGACCAGAACTGGGCTGACAAGAGATTCCGAATATACACACATTTCATAAGTGCACCCTTTATAAAGAGCCGTATGCTCAATAATTTCATACCTGACAGCATTCGTTTTTTTTTTAATTTTTAAAGAAACTTTTGTTTATTTTTTAATATGTGCGGTATAGGAAACAAAACACAAGAAGGCAAGAACAAAGTCACCCAGGAACAAGCAGCTCAGTTAGACGTTGTGTTCTAGGTCCTGCAAGTGTACACACACTTAGGTAGTTGAGAGTATGTAGTATGTGCCACGCTTTCGCCACATGTGAATATTCACCAACTAAAAACCCCACTCTACACGAGAATTCTGATAACCAAGAATACACCATGCCATCTCAATTTGTCAGAAAACATTGTAATCCCATCTTCCTTGGCAGCAGAATTTCCATAGAAGACAAAACTGGCAGCAGGCCTCTTAGACGTGCTGGCTAAGTTACAACTAAATTCTGCACTCGCTCAGGGCTCAGCTCACAAGGAAACAGACTGCACTGAGTACAGCGTTCCTAAGCTCACCATCAGCTCCATACGCTACCATTTATAGAAGAAGGTGTGTTCCCCATCAAGGAATGTATTCCTATGGCACAGCTGGGAGATGTGCCTAAGGATGTCAGTCTCCTGGCAGCTGCAGACATGGCCCTGGACTTTCTCACGCTGTCCAGACATGGCATAACAAGTTTCATGTTCAAGAGGAACCTTCTTGTCAATTCTACCACATCCACTAGCTGTACTTTTAACCCTTCCCTTCCTTTAGGACATGACATTCAGATGATGAGGACTGAACTCACCTGACAGCATTCTTAGTATGCAAAGGTTCAACAAAGACTAAGGAAGGAAACACTAACTTGATAAAATGATTCAAGGAATTTAAAGCATGGAAAAGAAAAGTAGTGCTTTAAAATAAGAGAATTCCGAAGAAACTACCTACAAATAGGCAACTCAGACCTTCTGCATTCGTTGACAAACAATTTATATTCTCTTACCATGGTCTCAGAGGTGTCCTGAAATCCATCTCCACACTTGAGCCATGCTTTAGAGAGAGACTCAGCTGCTTCAACTGTCTTGACATCTGCCCTTCTCAATGGCTGTGACCTCTCTTCTAGAAAGGACGGGTGTTCTGTATGCCAACTTCTTTTCCTCTGCAGAAGTGATTTTTAAAGAAAAAGAAAACCAACCTTGTTATAATAAATACAATTACCAATTTAGAGCCCAGAAGTGGTTGCAGTAAAAGCATAGTGTATGAATGTGTTGGAACCATCACATGGATATAGATAGCAACTAGACAGAAAAAGCAATCATCTCATTAGATGCCTAAAAAGCATTTGACAAAATACAACACCCCTTCATGTTAAAAGTATTAGAGAAGTCAGAAATTCAAGGCCCATAGCTGAACATAATAAAAGCAAAATACAGCAAACCAACAGCCAATATCAAATTAAATAGAGAGGGCAGAGTGGAGCCTGGCCCATCTGCCACCCGGAACAGCAGCTCATAAAGGCTGAACAACTGTGACCTGGAACAGAACTTAGGAACTTCTGTTTCCACCCGGAGGTGACTTCAGGACACAGAGTGGAGCCTGGCCCATCTGCCACCCGGTACGGTGGCTCGTAGAGGCTGAGCAACTGGTGGGTGGGAGACCTGGGCTGCCAGGGAGCAGAGAGATCTCTGCGGAATGCACACGGAAAGTGTACCCCCCGCCTTGCCCTGCCCCGCCCTGTCTGATCCAGTAACCAGGAATAGAACTTTGGGACTTCTGTTCCCACCCAGCATCAGAGCCAGCAGTCTCCAGGCAGGTGCCAGTCAGGCAAGAGGGCACAAAGAGAATCGATAATGAAGAATAGAACATAAGTTCTACTTTCTGCCTGCCTGAAACCAGGCAGGTGTCTGCCCTGGCCATGCTCTTGCTGACTGACTCCTGCTCGCTGCCTCAGCAGCAGCTCCAGAACATGGTGTCATCTTACTCCAAAATTGCTATTATCTGTGACCATCTCTCTGAGGTAATATGCAAAAGGATCACATATGAGTAGGGAACACATATGTACATGCACACGCATGCACTCAAGCAAATGTGAATCCCTGTTCTGGTGGTACTCAATTAGCAGGGTTGCTGGACTAATTAATGAGCCACAGAGCTTGCTTGCAGACTAGGTGTAAAGTGGGTGAGGAACGCTGCTGGTGTTCATCCCAGGCGCACATGTGCATTCACACAAATAAATGTGCACATGCACACAGGCTGAGTACCTCTCTTCCAAAACCAGAGATCTGAAAATACAGAATTTCAGATCCAGGCTTTCTCCTGCCCTATACCTTCACTCAAGACATGGAGATGAGGCCCTCCAAGAATCATCAGCCAGTGAGAGACCTACACACTGGCCTAGCCCTTCTGAGATTCATTCTACCCCAGGAGAACACTGCAGGTGTTATCATGACAACACAGATACTCAAGACTCCAGTCAGATGCAGCAGCCTCCTGCTGGGGCAGGAGAAGACTCAGCATCAGTGTGTTTGAACCAAAACATATGTGAACACATGAGGGTGCTGTGCCTATGCCTTCAAGGCATCTAAATGGACCAGGAACTTTTGGGAATCTGCCTGTAGGGTCATTTGGGAATCCCTTCCCTCAGGTGTGGTCTCCTTAGAATCTGCTCCAGGAAATTTTGACCCCCAACACTCTTCTTGGAGTACAGTTCAGGCAGAGACTGAACACAGAACATTCTGATTATAATGAACTTGACAGATAATCTGGAACCTGAAGGCCCTGTTATCTACTGATAAAAATATCACTCAGGAAATTCGAGAAGTGAACTCCATGGAAGTGAGGCCTTTTGCAGCATTCTGGGTAGGACTGAAAAATGTCCCATGACAGATTTGCCTGTGATCCAAACCAAATGCCTGCTGTCAGTGCCCATACCTTAGGAGCTACCTGGGTTATCCAGGGGATGATCCTAAAGAACAAACAAAATAGGGGTCCCAAAAACAAGAGGGGCAGTGAAGAGGTACAGGGGATGTAGACCATGGAGACTGACATATGCTGAGGCTACACTCACCAGACTCATCACCCTGTCCAAGCATGGGTGGGGCAGAGGCACCTGTTAAAGCCCCAATTGTGTCGTCCAGGATCAGACTGTGGCAGCACAACATATTCTTCTCCTCAACTACTCACAGGGTCTCTAGGAGTAAAGGACTTCTTTACCTTTTTAGTTTGCTTGTTATACTGCAGGTACCGGGACTCAACCACTCTTCCTCCTGCAATACACACAGTGGTTTCCCATAGAACACGAATCCTGCACCAGGAAGACCTGGAGTGTGACCAGGATCCTACAATGAAGAGAGGTCCAGCCCCTTATACTCAGTGATAGGACAGTGTTCAGCCTTCTCTTCCCTGCAGACTGGCTCTTTCAGCCTTTCAGATATGCACAGGGCACCTACTGCATGTGGTAGTACACTTCACAGGACACTTAGTGTTTATATGACATTAATAGAATGCTTCTTGTATGCAGCTTTTTGGACTAGGAACAAGCATCAAGTAATAAGTAGGATGAAATACAGAAATATTCTATAAAGTTTATGCCAGGGAACAGAGGGATAAGCCTGATATCAGTTTCATGTATAAGACCAAGATGATGTTCTGACCTCAGTCTTCTGTACCAAGGCAGCCACATCCCACTTCAAGTAAATAAGTGTAATTTTTTTTAAAAATGTGAAGGAGAAATGGCTTATTGGTTGTGTGCTTGTTGCTACTGCAGAGGAACTGATTTTAGTTCCCAGCACCCACATGGAGGCTCAAAACTGTCTGTAGTATCAGTTCTAGGGCCTATCTAAGGCCCACCCGCATCTGTGCCACCAGTTCTAGGAGATCAATGACCTCTCCAGCCCCAGATCTGCTACATGTGTGTGCATTGGCATCTCTCATGTACCATGAAACAAACCTAAGCAACAAAATATCCCACATCTTCTAGGATCTGCCCCTCTCTGAGGGAGTCTGTGCTTCAACTCTTCAACAAGGTTTGGCCTTGTTTTTCCTACCTTCTTATTCATTATATCAACAGGGGAAAAGAAAAAGATCCATTCCTGGAACCCTACAGGATAATGCCATGATGTCACTGCTGTCTTTGTAGGGATTTGGGGATCACTCCCAAGATCCAGCCAAGGCATCTAGAGCACAGTAGATGGATGTAAAGTGCCAAGTGAATTTACCCAGAGCTTGCATACAGCAAAATGCTTGGAAAACACAGGTCACATGCAGGATTCTGACCCTCTGGAGCCTGCACCTAAGATAAATAGGAACACTGGCCTGAGTGTCCAGATCAGATCTCAGAGACTGTTAACCACAGAACACTCTAGATCTCCCCTCTCAGCTGTAATTTGTTCCTCTGCACCTCAGCCACCAAAGCTTCTCAATAAATGAAGCTACCAGGTTAAAAACAAAAATGGAAGGCAGGAAGAGCCTTCAGCATCCCAGAAACAGGGAAGCCAGTCCACATGGCTCCAGTTCATGCACAGTCAGTCACTGTGTGAGCCATGGCTGCCTCTTCCTTTCAGAAGTAAGGATGTTTATGCTCACAAACTTTCCTCTCCCGATTCCTGCCCTTACCATGGGTGGAACCCTCATGAAACTCAATCAGATGCAGACCTCCTCAGACACTTTGGCTCTATTTTGTGGTTGCTGTGCTGGGGCCTCCAGCCTGGACCAATATAGGACCAACAAGAGCCAATTCTGCCTGGAATCACCCATTCCACATCGTGGGCCCCACTTTCTCCATAGGTGTATTCCACAACTTTCCAGTCCTCCATCATCCTAATTCTCCTAGCCTTTCTAGGCCCTGCCCTTTAGTCTCTGATGGAGACTGCCCCAAGAATGACAGAATCCTCTCCCCTGAGATACTCTCCTACCCCTTGCTGCTGACCCCCTGGAAGTCCCCTGGGCTCAGGGAACTCTGTCCTTGGGCTTACTCAGCTCTATAGACACAGCCTGCTGCTCCCCTTTCCCTGAACCCTACTTCCTAGCTTTTCTTCAAACACCAAGATCTCTACATGGGTTGCCTTTTCTTCTTTTCTCCCTGTATGTCCTGAAGTTTCTCTACTGTGCTCTCTAATCAGTGCAGGACCCCACCAAGACACTGCTCAGGATAACAGCAGCCTCTGGGCACCCGGAGTCCTATTCCATATTACTTACCAGCAGTTGCCCTGTCAGAGCAATCTGGAACTCACTGGGTTTCTGGTGTGTTATGTGGCCTTACATGCAGGGCTGAGCATGTCTGAATGCTCGGCTTGTGGCTGCAACTGGACATGCAGGTAAAGCCTGAATGTATTGGCCTCACATTCCTGGTCTCAGGAGGTTCTCCTGACTAAGTTTCCCATGTGCTGGGATTCCAGGTATGTGCTAGGAAACTAGCATGTCATCTAGGAAACTTCCGGTCGGATGAAATACAGGGATCTTGGGTCCTGTTTCCTTCAAACAGTGGGCACACCCACTAAGCATTCTGCCATCTTGGACAAACAGTCTATGTGTTTCACATAAGCACCGTGAGACCTCCGCACCAGTTCCTGTTCTCCTTTAGACCCTGTCTGCAGCCATCTAACAGTGGAATTCTCCATGAAGACTGTGTCACCATGACAACATGGCTAAATTAACAGAACCAGGCAGCATTCAGACACAGAGGTTATAAAGAAGACTAGCATGCTGGGGTCACTAAGTGGTAGGTGCTACTTAGACATGGTGAGGGTTCAAGTTCCATCCCTGCCATCTTAATAAACAAAACAAGAACTTCTGGGAATGTAGCTCAGTAATTAGGAACTTGCTTAGCATATTTGAGGTCCCGAACTCCATTTCTAGGACTAAACCCCCATCCGCTACCCTAATTCAGCCAGGTCCTGGGATCACTATCAACCCTGAAGGCTTGAGTTTGATCCTCAGGCCCTCTATGGTACAAGAAGAGAAAGCACTCCAGTGGTTGGACACTCCAGTGGATGCCATTCGAGCCCCTGCCCAGATTATAATTAAAGAAAGCAAAGGGTTGAGGAATACTAGATGCCCTTGCAGGATACCTGAATTTGCTTCCCAGTGCCCACTCTGGGTAGCTAAGGTGGTTTCAGGGTAGAACTGGTTATATGGCCCTGTGCCACAGTTACCAGTGGCACATCATTCAAAGGAATGCAGGTTCTGAAGAGGAAGGCAGGCCTGGCCTCCAGACCTCCACTCTCAGGGCCTGTCGCCATGGCAACAGAGAATCCAACTCTCCAGAAAACGACTGCAGTCCAATGACACCTCAGTAATGGAAAGTGCCAATCCCAAAAGGCATGGCACTTAGGAGAGAAAGCTTCAGACATGTATTGCTGGCCTGCCCCAGCCACAATACCCCTAATAATTCAACCCTTTCACAGACTAGATGGTAATACTCTGAGGCAGGAGGTTCAGGTGTTTCCTTACCTACTTGGGCTCTATGAGACTTTCTTAGAAATCAGAGCCAGCAAAATTCAGCATGTAAAAACCTTGTGGCCAAGCTCAATGACACAGCTCCATGTCTGGTACCCTACATAGAAGGATTACCGGACTCCCACGGTTTGTCTTCTATCTCCTACCCTCATGCTATGGCACTGCCCACCCCTCTGGTGAGATGAATATGCATGGAATAACAAAATTAAACAGAGATAATTAAAAATACAAAACAGACAGAGAGTTCCTCAAAGGTCCCTGGTAGTCCTCACCTGGCACTTTCCTGCCCTTGGTCTTGGGGATTGCACCTGCACCAGCAGCTGCAGGCTTCCTGCAGGAGAAAAGAGAGAGAAGTACTGTTCATCAGCTAGAGAGCTGTGTAAAGACCACAGCCCCCTACCTCCTTCTGACTGTGGGAGCTGGGCCCTAGGTGAGAGCTGCTCTCAGGACAGGCTCCACAGAATGAATCCCACCTTTCTCACACCTTCATGGAAGTCAGAACACTGGCTATGGTCTTCCCTCACTCTTCAGATGCCTGTGCCACTCAGAGACCCTTAGGACAGAGAGGGACCAGAGCTTACACTCAGGACAAGTTCCCTTTCTTTTGAGGCTGGTGTACTAGCATCCAGACAGGTGTGGGGACTTAGGAATGGGACAGAGGACTTGACAAGGTCACATGTAGCACAGGTCTAGGTGGATGATGGATAGAGACCTGAAACATTCTGGTTTGTTCTTTTAGCTCTAGTAGTAGGGATGAGTTTGCAGGGTTGGGGTAGGGGACTAGGAAATAGCCTTCTCTGCAAAGGGTCAGCTTTCTTTCACTCTGACCAGCATCTATTCAACTTTGCCATTCTAGTTTCAAGGCTGACACAACTGTTGAACCTTGTGGCAACAAGACTTTACTGACTTAGCCATATTTTGTATCACACAATGTTCATGTGTCAAAGAAGACTTTAAAAAAAAAGATGAAAAAAGATTATTTGAGTATACTGTTCCTGTTTTCAGACACACCAGAAGAGGGCATCAGATCAGATTAGAGATGGTTATGACCCACCATGTGGTTACTGGAAATTGAACTCAAGACATCTGGAAAAGCAATTGGTATTCTAAACCACTGAGCCATCATGCATCCTTTAGAAGGCAGAGGCAGGAATTTGTCTGCAAATTCAAAACCAGCCTGGTCTACAGAGCTAGTCCCAGGTCAGCTACACAAAAGAAACAGCGTCTCCAGTAAAAAAGAAAGAATAAATGAGAAAAAATTTACTTTATGTATACAAACAGATACCTGCATGTATTTTTGTGCACCAGCATATTAACTAAAAGGGCAATTGTTGCCACAGCTCCTATACTAGACTCTGCACTACCCACTGTCCCTTGTATCTCTTCCTCTAATCCACTTTTAACTCATTCCTTCATTTTGCAAAATATATATATTCTGTTGTTTATACTTTGAGACACATTTTCTCTGTTTAGCCCTAGCTGTTCTGACACTCTCTGTAGACTAGGCTGGTCTGGAAATCAGTGATCTTCCTGCCACTGCATCTTGAGCACTTGGATTAATGGTATATGCCAGCATTCTCATTTAAAAATTAACTAGTGGCTGGGTGTGGTGGCATATGCCTTTAATTCCAGAGACAGAGGCAGAGGTAGAGGCAGAGGCAGGAGAATCTTTGTGAGTTCGAGGCCAGCCTTGTCTACACAGAGAGTTGAAAGACCTGGGCTACAAAGTTGTTGTTGAGATAGAATCTTAGGTATGTGACTCAGGCTGTCCTTGAACTCTGGACCCTCCCAATTACACTCAAGTGCTAAGCAGCAGGGTTAAGTCTTCCACCTTCACTGAGCACAATTGGGTGCAAATAGGGTTTATCTCCCAGGTGTTACTCTAACTATTTTGTAACCCCGACTACTTCTCAGTGTCACACAATGTCTTTCAAAAAATAAGGAAACCGGAATTTTAAGGAACAGTCAGAGCTCCAATACTTCCAAAGCTCACTCTAACACACGTATCCTATGCTGCAGTAAAATGGTCTCAGCTGGAGGTGGTAATGCCAGGACTCAGGAGGGAGGGGTTGGAGGATCTTGAATTCGAGGTTATTTTTTGGCTACATTTAGTGAAGCAAAAGCTACACACCGAGTTTGGGCTACAAGACACCCTGTCCCAAAACTATATTAGAACATGTCTAACATAAAACACGGGAGTGTGAGTGTGCCCCAGATGGGAAATCTAGAAAGTTTAAGGCTAAGCCACCAGCTGCCAGCACCAAAATCTATGCACAAACCCAATTCTGAAGGGCACCTGGGACCCTAGCTCAGGAGCATGCACAGAAGCCTTCCAGTTTGGGAGGGATTCAGGCAGTCACTATTTGGTTGCCAGTTCTCCAGCTCAGCTGCTTGTCAGCCCCGAATCTGTTCTTTGCCAAGGCTCTGGTACCCCTAAATTCCATCCAGTTGTGCTCAGAACTCACGCTGCACCTCGCTGTGACGAATCCGCCATTCTCCACGGGAGTGCCTCAGACATGAAGCCCCATTCTGAGACAACTAAATACTGCTGGGGAAGGGGCGTGACGAGCATAGCACCTGCCTCTCTCAGCTGTAGAACATTTGGTTCTATAGTAGGCAATGCTTTGCATTGTGAAACTCGAACAGTATCCCAGCCTTGGCCTGCAAAGAGCCATTGACACCCAAACATTCTGGGGTGACATCCCCTGAGGCCAGAGTCACTTCAAGGGCAACGACTGATGTCCACGAGAGACATGATTTCTACACCACCTGCTCATGCTGGCCCTAGGGCCTGGGCTTTCTTGGTGACATGAGTGCTGAGCCCCCATGTAGATGGGTATCCAGGAGGTTGGGTGGTGACTGTCACCAAAGGTACCCACAAGGGCAGGCTATTCTGTCCTGGTTCCCATGTTAGAGCCCTTCTTACAGGTCACAGAGGCCATGCTAAGTCAAAAACGTAAAACCAGGTCACTG
This sequence comes from Micromys minutus, assembly GCF_963924665.1. Lineage (NCBI taxonomy): Eukaryota > Metazoa > Chordata > Mammalia > Rodentia > Muridae > Micromys > Micromys minutus. Next base: position 41,608 of record NW_027667341.1, read on the forward strand.
AGAACTTTTGGGGAGATTGTTCAGGAGTGTTGGCTTGATGAATTTTTGTTGGCTTTATCATTTGGGGTTTTATTTTTACTGTTGGGGTCAAACCTTGAGGCTCTCACATGCCGGGCAAGGTCTCTACCACGGCAGTAGATCATCCCTAAATATAAACTCTTAATCTCTCCCAAACTTGGATATTCCTATGTTTCTCACATGATGCAACTTTTGGGAGATTCCTCACTTAGAATCATGAGATTGATTGATATCCAAAGAGAGTGGTAAATGTTTCACGGTCTCCCTGGAACTCTGAGGGTGAGAGGGCTGACCAGTGGATGGCAGAGCTCAGGTGGAAGCACTTGGTTTTTACTTGAATGAAATCTTCACCATATTTTTTTTCTTTTTATCCAGGTTGGCCTGGAGCTTGCAGTCTTCAATCTCCCTGACTCAGTTTCCCACACCTGAGATCACAGGTAAACATTATATGCCTATCTCCTTTTTTGTATTTATAAATGTTACAAAAGCCAGAAAGATCTAAAATCTAAAATGCTGTTGTTCCAGGCATTTCCCACAGGGGATTCAGTGGGAGTGAGGCCAGTGTTTTTTCAGTGGCTACTTCTTTCTTATATCAGCCTATGTGAGATGGAGTTCCCTGGTGTGATGTCACTGGGGCAGAGGGCTGTCCTACGACAGAGCTGACTCAGACTGTACAGTGAGGCTGAAGAAGCCCACTATGATCCTGGTAATTCTATCATTCTGGCGCCTTAGATGATTCCAGCCACAGGGCCTGAATCTGATCTTTCCTCCTAGGCTATGAATCAATTGCTCTTGAAGGCAGATTGATATCCCCAGTCACTGTGAGGCAGGAGCATTAGGACTGTAAGGTCACTCTAGGCTCCATAGGGAGACTCTGTTTCCATAGTAAAAGGGGTCCTGTGTGAGTGAGTTCCTGGCTTCCAGGAGGCCTTCCTACCAGAGTTAGACTAGCTGTCTCTCCAAATTTAATAAGAATGTAGGATCTTGGTACCTTCCATGTCAAGCCCATTTGACAGATGGTCTGTGGAAATTCTAGAAATATCTACAGCACATGTCTCCTCTTGGGCTCTTAGAGGCAGAGCTGTGTTGTTTTATGTGACTACAGACAGCTGTATTAAAACAGCAGGAATAGAAATTTTTGGCTCTGGAGGCCTCAAGTCCTGGAGATTACTGACTTGACAGGCTCCATGACAGCTCCTTCCTGCCTCCTCCAGATCTGGGTTTTGGGTGGCCTGTGGTTCCGGTCTCCTCCCAGCAGTCTCCATCTCTGTGTGTTTTTCATTATGGCCTTATTTCACACAGGAGCTTGATGAGTAGCCCTGCTGATCTGAATTGCTAGACCCTCCTGCCTTTGCATTTCCAGTGTTCGGACAGTGGTGGGAAAATGTTTGCTCTGTGTTTGAGGTCCTAGGTCAAGTGCTGTAAACAGAGGAGTGTGCCTCCATTCTTTTCCTCACTCTCCATTCCTTTCCAAACCACATCCTTGTATATTCTATGATTGCCAGATATTGCAATTAGGGTTTATTCTACTTTCCTATGATATCTTCAGAACACCTGGCTTCTGTCACAGCCCTCTTCCCAAGTAGCTTCACACTTGGAGGCTTGCAGTGGGTGTGGATCCCAGGGAGCAGCCCTATCTAAGGCCAGCCTGATAGAGGTATCATGCTGCTGACTGGTGCTGAGGGTTCTGGATAAAAGCTATTCCACACGCCTGCCTTCCTTGAGAAGCTTTGTAGCCCTTGGGCAAACTGGCATTTGCCTCTCATCAGTGTCTGAGCCAACTAGTTATTCACAGTTCTCTGATATTCCCTGTTGGATTTGCTGGAGTCCAGTCATCTCATGATACATTCCTAAGGCCACATAAACATTGTTTTCTTTGCAATGACATTTAGAGCATGCAGTTATGTATCAGACATGAAGTTTCTGTTTACAAACTCTCTCCATTTGCTCTGCTCAGCTTCAGAATGAGGGGCATGTCCAAGGGTAGGCTGGGTGGCTGTGGCATGCACACTGTCTGCTGGCTGGCAATGGAAAAGGAAAAGGGGGCTCTGGTGTGGGCACCTTCTCTGTCTTGCCCTTCCACACAACAGCATAGCCATCCTCCTGTTTGTTGAAAGCTACCAGCTTCAACTTGTACAGCCTTCCAAGGTCGCTGGAAGGCCATGGGGTCACTCTTCCTCCACTCAGCTTGCTCATGACCCTCCCAAGCCCAGGACTATTCACCCAACTGGGTTAGCTCACATTGCTTCACTTTCTTCTTCAGCTGCAAGACCTGATGTCCCAAGCCTGAGCTTCATGGCCCCCTGGTGGGCAGTCACCATCTGCCTCATCTTCTGTTCTCTCCTCTCACTAGTAGAGTTTGTATCCAGAGATCTGGGTGGAGTCAGGTCGGCAGCAGCCATGATACCACCAGGGACTCTATATTTGTCCTTGTCTTCAAATCTGCAGGGGCCAAGGGGACTGAGGGCAGAGGAAGATATGGGGACAAGGGGAAGTGAATGAGGTGTTAAGTGCTCAGGGAGTTGAGCAGGTGCAGGGCAGGGGCGGGGAACTAACCCCTCAACATGGAGGCAGGCTTCATGCTTCCAGGTTGACTTTAGGGCTTCTACCTATAGTTGAAGTCCATTGGCCTTGGTTCAACACGGAAAGAGCAAAGCATGAACTTCATCTCCCCTGTGAACCAAAAACAGACAGTGCACACCCCTTGTACAAGCTTGCTGACTAGCTAAGGACACTAAGCAATACCTAGTGTCAGGAGCCCTGACTGCTGTCTTGGGTTAACCTTCTGCCTTGCTCTTTAGCTTTACCCTAGCCCTTCCCACTTTTCTTTTCCTCACTCTCCATTCCTTTCCAAACCACATCACCTCCCACAGACCAGCATCATCTCCCTAGTCGGATCTGCCCATGTCCCATGTGCTTTCCTACAGCCGCCCACCTTTTCTGTGGTGTTTAAACTAGAAGGTGAAGGTGTCTGGAGGCAGAGATGGCTCAATTGTTGGAGCACTGGCTGCTCTTCCAGAGGTCCTGAGTTCAATCTCCAGCACCCACACCGTGGCTCACAACCACCTGTAATGTAATCTGATGCCCTCTACTGGCAAGCAGGTGTACATGCAGATAGAGCATCATATACATAAAATAAGTAAATCTTAAAAACAAACAAACAAACAAACACGACCCTAGAAGGTTTCAAAGGATGTACCAGGCAAATTGCTTGCTTCACAGAAGGATGCTGATCCCAAGGCTCCCCTGATTCCCTGACTTCTCCTCCCCTGTGTTCAAGCTACTGACCCTCTTTGTCTTCCTTTTTATTGACTCCCCCAAACACTGTTTCTGTGTGTGTCCATGAGTGTGAGTGTTCACATATATGTGCAGGTACATGGGTGTGCAAATACATTTAGAGGTCAGATGACAACCTCGGTTGCCATTTCTTTGGTATTGTCTACCTTCTCTTTTGCACAGGGACTCCCGCTGGCCTGGAACTCATGTGTTTTACCTAGTGATCTAAGGGCTGCCTCCACCTCCCCTGCACTGGGATTACAAACAGGCACTACCACCATGCCAGGCCCTTTTGTGTTTTTTTCTTACAACTTTGTGTAAAAAAAAAAAAAGAGTTACATGTTCAGATTTTTAAAAGCATTTTGGCATAAAGCTATAAGAATATACTTTTGTCAGTACTTGATTCTTTTAAAGGTTTGATAGCATGCATTGAAATTTTCCTAGTTTCAATGAGAATAAGGTACATGTGAAACAAAATGTAACATGGAAATAGACAAAGTTTTCTTTTTGTGTAAAGATTAAACATAGGATTTTTAGATAACAAAAATTGCCACAAAGCTATCTTCTTAGCTCTTTAGTTACCAATGATTTAATGTGTAGGTGTACCCCACTTTGAGAAGGTGCTACACACCTATTGTTTTGTTTCTAAGAAGGACTGAAGCTTCCACTTTTTGGCTTCTCTCTCTCTCTCTCTCTCTCTCTCTCTCTCTCTCTCTCTCTCTCTCTCTCTAAGCTTCATATGATCTGTGAGTTGTTTCTTGGGTATTCAGAGATCTCTGGGGTTAGTATCCAATTATCAGTGACTCCATATTATGTCTGTTCTTTTATGATTGGTTTACCTCACTCAGGATGATATTCTCTAGATACATCCATTTTTCTAGGAATTTCATAAAGTCAGTGTTTCTAATAGCTGAGTAGTACCCCATTGTGTAAATATAGTCCTTCATAAATATGTCCTTTATAAATAAAGGACATCTGTGTTCGTTCGAGTTTTTGGTTATTATAAATGAGGCTGCTATGAACATTTTGGGGCATGTGTCCTTATTGCAAGTTGTAGCATCTTTGGGGTTTATGCCAAGAAATGGAAGGACTGGGTCTTCTTTTTGTTGTTGCTTAATACAGGGTTTCTCTGTATAGCCTTGGCTGTCCTGGAACTTGCTCTGTAGACTAGATTGGCCACAAACTCAGAGATCCATCTTCCTGTCTCTGCCTCCTATATGCTTGTATCAAAGGCATATACCAGGCTTGCCCTGCAGAATTGGAATTCTTAATCCTCTTGCCTCAGCCTCTCAGTGTCAACAGGCATCTGTTGATGAAAGAACTTGCAGAAATCAATTATGTGGAAATGCTTTGTCTTTCCCACCACCCAGCGAAAATATTCTTTAACAGGTGATTAAGTTGAAATGGGACTATTAAGGTGTCCTCATAAGAAAGTCATGTGGTTTGCTAATTCTGTTCCTCTCATAATGACCTTGAAAGTCTTCACGGATAACCTCAATCAAGTCTACCTGCCTGAGAATGTTATCAATCATTCCAGAAGTAGGTCTGCTCCCACAAATCATTGCTCCATTCTGGGCATCTGGAGGGATTCCCAGGATCACGGTGATCCAGCAGGAGACCCTGGTTCTCTGATTCTGCTCTGGGTCTGTGTAGCTGTTCTGTAGTGATCCTCACCCAGAGGCCCTGCAGCTGCCTGTTCCAGCTTTCTGCTTAAGCTTGAGGACCTAGCTCCATTGGCCTGGCTCTTTAGCCCTAGCCCTCAGTCCCTAGGCTTCCAGCTGCCCACTACCCCTTCTGTTCCACAGGCCCTCCTGGAGTCTGTTGCTGACTGCTTTGCAGGCTCCCTGATCTAACTCTGCAACCCACCTTTTCAGTAAAGAAAAATGAGAAATTATTTAATAAAGATTTATTTTATTTATTTAAGTATATATGTAGATGTGTGCCAAGTGTGTGGCCAGATTTCCCTCGAGTTGAGGTTATAAACAATTTTGAGTGCTAGGAACCCACCTTGGTCCTCTGGCAAAGCAGAAAGTGCTCTTAAACACTGAACCATTACTCCAGATCTTGTAAATTTATTTATTTAGGGTACATACATGAATGTGTCTCTGTGTAACACTGGCTGTTCTGGAACTTGCTCTGTAGACCAGGCTGGCTTCAAACTAAGAGATCCTCCTGCTTCTGCCTTCTAAGTACCAGGATTAAACTTATGTGCCACCTGCCCAGTTTGAAAAGTGCCTTTTAATCCTCTAAATGGCTTCATGACAAATGAAGGAGATGCTCAGCCCAAGACTCTGTTCTTATCCTGGGCACTGATATCTCTTAGACAGAGAAGAGAAAGAAAGAAAAAAAAAAGGCAGAGGGAAGGTTCTGCCTGTGCTGTAATCATGGATATTGAATTCTCACTGATAGTTGTATGGACAATTTAAAGACACAGACCTAAAATTAAAAGCTCTGTGTTCCAAAATAGGTGCTCAACAGAGGCTGGATGAAGGAAAGAATGAAAGGCCGAAGGCATTCAAAACTCTCCCTAAATATTGCCCTTACAGGCAGCGTTAGGGGCCTTAAACCTCAGGACCTCTAGCCCTCACTCTTGCTGACAGGGCTTCTGGTTATTGAAGTATGAACAAGGCACATCCTCACAGATTTGGCTAATGGGTTAAGTTCTGCAGGTTGGGATGTTTCTTACTGAATTTTTTTTTTTGGCATAAAACTATATGAATATATTTTTGTCAGTAATTGATTTTGGATTTTTTTTTGTATATTCAGCGAAATCTTGGCTACCTGTGAAGATCAGTTCCCTCATCAACCTAGGCAACTGGATCTTTCTGATTCCAGGCAGTTAGAAGTTAAAACATCGATGATCTTAGGCTAGATGTTTTGTAGAGTTCTTTCCTAGCCCTGGGTCTAATACTGGCGCTGCAGAAGCCAGGTGTGGTGAGTCATGCTTAGTACCTCAGCACTAATAAAAGAGAATCGAGAGAATTGTAAATTCAAGGTGATCCCCAAATACACAGAGAGATTAAGGCCAGGCTGTACTCCTCAAGACCCTGTGTCAAAAAATGAAGTTAATACTTTCAAAAATACAGAAAAAGTATTGGAATGTTATTGTTTGCTGGTTTATGTGCTTGTGGGTGTTGGAGCCTTGTGTGGAGCTGGGGGAAAAAACAGTCTTGTTTGTTTTCTTTCTTTGGTTTATTTTTTTCAGGCAGGATGTCCCAGTGTAGCCCTGGCTGTCCTTGAACTCTGTAGAGGAGGCTGGCCTTGAACTCAGAGGTCTGCCAGCCTCTAACTCCAGAGTTCTGGGATTAAAGGCCTTTACCACCACAGCCAGCCTGAGGCAGTCTTTTGATTTGGTTTTGCCTTGCTTTGTTTGCTCTGTCAAACCCTAGATTTATCATGTCAATATAACTGACTAAATATGACAAGCTGAGAACCACTGCTTCTGACTTCCAGCTGCCTGTCCATGTGGTGTATCTACCTGAACTAAAATGAACCTGTTTTACCTCAGTGACAACAGGGAGGGTTGCTCCCAGGAGGGCATAGCCTGAGGAGGGCCCCTCTACTAGGTCTCTCTTATATCTGGGGACTAAGTTCTTCATCCCTTTCCTGAAACACACACTACTTCTTAGAAAGGTACTCAGTGATCTCAGTAAGAGACAGTGAGGTTTGTTCTTGAGTGAGAGAAATTTAATTCCAAGCATCTGGGTGGGATAGCTCAAGGTTGCCAATCAAAGCACCAGGGTTTGAGAGAAAGTGACCTAATAACCAACACATGCGTTTCTGAAAACTAGATCCTACCAATAAGGATATGAATTCTCGAGCACTCCCCCCATTTTGCCTTAATATCATTTGAGAAAGCATTTCATGTATCCCAGGCAAGTCTCAAAATCACAACATAGCTGAGGATGAACTTTAGCTTTAGATTCTCCTTCTTCTAGAAGATGTGCTCTGAAGTGCTCAGATGTCAAGAATTTGCCACCATACCTGGCTTTATATCTTGCTGGGGGATAAAAACCCAGAGCGCTGAGCATGTGCAAATCCTCCACCAACTGAGCCACATCCTAGCCTCCTTGAGTTAGTTATTGATCATCTTTGGGAAGCAAACCCTTGAACTATAATTGGAAAGTGTCCCTTTCAATGCTAAACTAAAACACAGCTATGCATGGCTTAGAGGTAAAATTGTCCCACCTGGGTAATTTTTGGAAAGGGGAGAACTCTGTGACCTAGACAGGGACAGACTTTTTAGGGAAGGAAATTAGGAAGAAAATGCATTTATCTGTTGAAGGCACAGTCAGTCATACAGTGAGGGGAGGGAGCAGGAGTGGGGACAAATGCTGTTGAGTTGAATTCCTGTTGCACAGGAAACCCCAGCACTGCATCGGGGACAGGGAGAGTGGGAAAATATTATATATTTAGCTGAGTGTGGTAGCACACACCTCTTACCTTACCCTTGGGATACAGAGGCAGGCAGATATATCTTAGAGTTTTGTCTACAGAGTGAATTCTAGGACAGCCGAGACTACTCAGGGAAACTGTGTCTTGAAAAACCAAACTAACCAAATAAACAAATTAGAAATAAGTAGAAGAAAAAATTAAAAAGCAGTTGTAGTTGAAATTTTTTGTATTGTTTTTGTTTTGAGACAAGATATCACTCTAAGTCCAGACTAGCCTGGTATTCACGTTGTAGCCCAGGCTAGCCATGATGATCCTCCTGCCTCAGCTCAAGTGCTGGGCTTACAGTGGAAGTATTACACTTAGATGTGTTTTCTTTCAAATCCTAGCTTTTCCCCAGCACTCCTCTTCCTCTGCCTCAGGGTTATGAAAGAAGGAAAAAGGCCCTGTAAAGCAGGGCCACACCCTTGGTCTTGGAGGGCTATCTGGGAGGCCCTCTGAAATAGTTTTAAAAACACTTCTTCCAGTTTTGCTGCCTTGTAAGGGTGTGGCAGGCCTGAAAGTCACACAATGCTCCTAAGACTAAGCCTGGAGCAGGCCATTTCAAGGCTCAGAAAGAAACAAATAGGTGTGAGAAGAGTGAAAGGTGTCAAAGGTGCTGTCACTCCGAGGTGTCCTAAAGACCTTGCCTTACCCTTTCTGACTGGGAGACTGGCATTTCCAGCAGCCACTACACCCGTCTTTCTTCCCTGTGAGGATTTGGCATAACACAGGCATCAGTAGTGTAACAGGGAACCACAAACACAATCCTAGAGGGATGTGGGGCAGGCAGGAGTTGTAACTGGCTGATCATCGTGGGGGATCCATACCAGCCTTGCTGAGAGCTAGAGGAAGCCTGTGGTCCTGAATACCCCACTCCCTTGAATGTTTCAGAAACTTTTGGGTAAAGAAGTTGGGGAGATCATCCCTCACCAACACACAGGACAATGTCCTGAGGAAAAAGGAGCTCAGGTCACCCAGCATGTGTCAGACTCTTCCTCTCAGTGTGAAATTCTTCCATGCCTCCAGGAAGGCTTCCCCCTCAGTAAATCAAAATTCAAGGCACACATTGGGAAACAGAGCTGAGTGAATCACTTGGGACTGAAAACCAGCATCCTAGGGATGGAGGCAGGCTGTGAGGCCTGGGGCCCAGGTGTCTTTCCAGGACTAAGTACAGGGTCTGAGGCAGCAGGGGCGAAGCCCCAAATGAGGTGATTTAGGAAAGGGCCTCACAGTCTCTATGCTACTTCTGAGGCAAGGAGATGCCAACAAGGAAAAGGAAAAGAATTGGGATTTGCCTTTCATGCGTACATACTTTTTGTACATATTTATGGGGACGGCACACACACAGAGTCAGTCCCACTGAGAGGACCTCCCTTAGGACTGATGTACCATTTCCATCTCCTCACACCTTATTTTGTTTACTTATCTTTTTTTCATTTTGGGGTGTTTTTTTTAGCTTAGGCTGGTGTTAAATTAGTTATGTGGCTGAGGGTGATTTTGGACTCCTGCTACTTCTGGCCACCCACCTTTTAAAGGCTGGGGATACCTGCTATGAGTCCAGTTCCAGTTTGGTTACTTATGCATCCGTTTGTTTGCATAACAGCAATTTCTCAACAACTGTGTGATGGTCCCAAACCATTTTCTACTTTTTATTTTGAGACAACAAATGTGTACCACCAGTCACCAAGCCTGGAGATTAAACTTCTTTCTTTCTTTTTAATAGAGGTTATAACTCACCATAAAGGATTACATATTAAACTTTCATGCCTCTGCAGTCTACTCAAAGGAAGTGAGCTGGTAGGTCCTCTACATGCTCAGAGATAAAGCTAGGATTGGATTTTCAGGTCAAAGACCCCCCTAATTCCTCGTCTCAGTGTTCATACAGAATGGAGTGTGGAAAGTGAAAGCCCTGATGCCACACACTCAGCCTTTTAAGCACAGACAATTCTTTTGACACAAATCACATGGGAGAAAGCCTGAGATCAGCTCATGGTGTAGAAGGGACCTGGAACCAATTCAGCTGCCCAGCACCATTAAGAAAGAGATGCTGTGTTCACTCACAAGCTGGCAACTTGTGAGCCTTCACTGCAACAGCTAAAGACTGGGAGGGAAGAGCTGGATGCTGGCAGAAAGGGCAAAGCAGTATGCTCTCACCAAGAAGGCTTTGGTTCCTCAGAGAAAATGAAGAGATAAAGGTCCTGAGGCCTCTGTCCCTATAAACCTCTGTCCCTGATGGAGCAAGGAAGATGACTTAGTTAAGGTTTCAACAAAGCAGCTAAGCAATCTGATGGGTACCTGCTCCTGGTGTTCTGTCTACCTCAGATCCTGAAATAGAACTATCATCTGAGCCCAGGAGTTGAAGGCCAGCCTGAGCAACATAGTGAGACCCTGTTTCAAAGAAAAATAAGTCTCGTGTCTGTGTATATGCATGTTACTCTCTCTCTCTCTCTCTCTCTCTCTCTCTCTCTCTCTCTCTCTCTCTCTGTGTGTGTGTGTGTGTGTGTGTGTGTGTGTGTGTGTGTGTGTGTTACTGAGGATTTCAACCTGGGCCAGGCAAACATTCTACAGGTTCCCAATTCTCTCTCTTTTCAAATTTACTTCTAAGTTATGTATACATGTGTGTGTAGGGGATGTACACTTGTGAGTTCATCTATCCAAAGAATCCAGGAGGAGCTGTAACCATGGGAGTTGGAGTTACAAGCAGTTGCAGGATAACCAGTGTGGGTGCTGAGAACAGACCTCAGGCCTGCAAGTGCTAAAGTACTCCTCACCACTATACCATTGCCTTGGGCCCCAGAGGACAACTTTCAAGAGGAGGCTCTTACATTCTACCATGAGCCATATGGATTAAACTCAGATTGATAACTTGTTTGTAAGGCAATTACTGAACCACTTCATCAGTCCAGAAATAACCATTACGGAGGGTGATATGACTCAGTAGTTAAAGAAACTGAATTTGACCCCAGAGAGGTGGCTCAGTGGCTAAAGGTTCTCCTCCTCTTGCTGCTGCTTCTTCTTCTTCAGACTGATTATATATAAATACACTGCCACTGTCTTTAGACACACCAGAAGTGGTATCAGATCTCATTACAGAAGGTTGTGAGCCACCATGTGGATGCTTGGAATTGAAATCAGGACTTCTGTAAGAACAGTCAGTGCTCTAACCACTGAGCCATCTCTCAAGCCTATGCTGCTTCCTTGACGCCTGTAGGAAGACCTGAAGTCCATCCCTAAGACCCTCATGGTGGAAGGAGAGAACCAGTTTCTACAAGCTGTCCTCTGATCACCACTTGTGTGCTATGGCACTCACACACCCCTTACACACAAAACAAACACATAAATGTGTAATAATTAAAGCTGGATTGTGGTGGTGCACATTGTTAAATCTCAGTACTGGGGAGATCGAGGACGACAGACCTCTGTGAATTCAAAGCCAGCCTGATCTACAGAGTTTCAGGATAGCCAGGTTTAAACAGAGAATCCCTGTCTCAAAAAAAAAAGTAATGAATAAAAAGAAACAACGAGCATACCATACCTCTATTAGGAGTTTGCTATAACTTGTTTGGATGTTTCCTGGAAATGCAGTCATACATTGTGAACTGTTTATGACTGGCTTCTTTCACTTCATGCAATGTTTTTAGTGGTCACGTATGATATAGCATGTGCGTGTGCTTTTCCTTTTCATCACTCAGTCACACTACAGTGTATGGACATCCCACATTTATTTCATTTATCCATTTATTTGGACAGTTTCTACTCCATGGGTATTCTGAATGGCCTGCATACTCTCATGCTGCTTTGTACACATGTGCAAGTTACTGCATGGCAGCGTGGAATTTCTCAGTGACTAACAAGCATTTATTAACTTCCTGTTGTGCATATGTCATGGTGTTAAAGGAAAGTTGGATGGAATTTCTCAGTTACTAACAAGCATTTATTAACTTCCTGTTGTGCATATGTCATGGTGTTAAAGGAAAGTTGGATGGAATTTCTCAGTTACTAACAAGCATTTATTAACTTCCTGTTGTGCATATGTCATGGTGTTAAAGGAAAGTTGGAGAGATGTGGGAAGGCAAAGACCAAAAGGATACATTGTATAAATTGTAATTACTATCCTATGACTAGTTGGGGATATCAGACTGCATTTTTGAGAAATATTTACATGCGTGACAACCATTCACTTGTGAGTGCTGACTTAGTCCAAGTCACAGAGGCCCAGACTTCCTGTGCAAATGAAACTGAAGGAGGCCACACAGCTAATGAGGGAGTTAAGTCCAGACTGGTCTTCTTTGTCCCAAAGGCTCAGACTTTCCTGAGACCTGTAGCTCAAATTGACCTGGATTTGTTTTTTAATACACTTCTTTTTTTCTAGATTTATTTATTTTATGCATGTGAGTACACTGTATCTCTCAGACACACCAGAAGAGGACATTGATTCCATTACAGATGGTTGTGAGCAGTCAGTGCTCTTAACTGCTGACATCTCTCCAGCCCCTTGACCTAGATTTTATCATGTAGTTGGGGGTTGACATCAAAATAACCTATTAAACTAACTATACATAAGTTAAACAAGAAACAACAATAATAGAATAAGAAATAGAAGAAACAAAAATAAAACTTGGGGAAAAACACACTCACACACACACATACACACCTGCATGAGTGTAGGTAAGTAAGTGATATAAAATGTTAACAGTTGATATATCTGGATGGGTGTATTTTATTTGGGGATCAGTGTATTAGCCTCTTGGTAATAAAGTATATACAAATGCAGTTTTAAACTAAATATTTTATTTAGATGAGACAGTGGGTGAACACATGGCACTAACATGAGGGTGTGTATTGGATCCTAGCACTTAAGTTAGCCTACAGGGGTTTCTCAGAGGGACCTAGAAATGCTTTACATCTTCAACTGAGCCATTACCTGTGGAGGGTGTGTGAAAGGACTGCTTGATACCCCGGTTCTCTCCTTCTCTTTCTCTCTCTGTTCACACATGTTCCTAGCTGCATCCTCCCAGTTTCATCCTCAGTCCCCACTTCTCTGTCCCCAAGACTCTGCTCCCATCTGTCTACCTGTACCCATTCCCCAGGCCCTCATTTCTCTCCCTTTCCACAACAAACCTCCTTTATACCAGATCCATTGCATAGAGTGATTTCTCAGGGGAACACTTTGGCATGGGCGCCCAGATAACCCTCCAACCTCTGCACATGGACAATCTATTTCATAACAACCTGTGTAAAAAGTGGGCATGGCCTCCTGGTACCGCAGTGCTATGCTAGGCCAGGAATGAGGATTCCTGACATTTGCTGGTTAATCTAGCCCCCCAAAGAACAAGCTCTAGGCTCAGTGAGAGACTTGTTGAGGAGAGTGATGGGGAAGGTGGTAGGGTTATATGTATTATGGGCACATAAACATGACATGCAATTGGCTTTCTTGTATTTGTGGGCTCTGAATTAATAATTTAGGAACCATTGGCTTTACTTATTTTATGGTTATGAATATACTGAGTTGTCTTCAGACACATTAGATGAAGACATTGTGTCTCCCTATGGATAGATCTTCTGGGCTTCTCCAAGGGCTGCCTTTACTTTTCCAGCTCTGCCCTCTGTAGCACATCATCCTCAGGTTGATCCACTATACCTTTGATGTTGCTCCTGGTGATCATCCCATGGTACTGGCATCTCTAATATACTGGGGTCCTCCGTTGCAATTAGGCTTCACCAATAGCTTCTCACAGGCTCCCTTCATGGTGCCAAGCCTCACTCTAATACTTTGCATGATCTCTTCAATCTTAGATTGTCAACTACAACTGAGGCTGCACTTTTACCAATGGCCTTCCATGGACTCTCACAGTGTCAAGCCTCAGCTGTTCTTCATGACACTTTCAGGCCTTCAAAACCAGTACCAGCTGGGTGATTCTTACATATTACCAAGTACAGCTGCAGCATGAGGTACAACCTTGGCTATCTCCAGAACACAGTTTTTTGTGCTCTCAGAAAACTCTTCCCAGAAGATTTCACCTCGGTGATGCTGGTCTCTTCTTAATCATCGCTTCTTAGCTCCAGCTAACCAGACAGTTGTCCGTGTAGTCTCCTTCTTCTCCTGAATAGAAAGCCAGAGCCAAATGACCAAAGCTGCCAAGTTCTGCTGCTTGCACAACTGGAACATGGCCCCCGTGTTCTATTACATTATCACTAGATTCCTCTTTTCTAATTTCTTCACTGCCTAAGTTTGTCTGTCCTGGATCTTTCTCTGTAAATTGACCTTGAATTTAGAGATCTGTATGCCAATCTAGAGTAATGGTTGTAAAACACTTGGATTAATCTGTCAGAGATTGCATTGGCATTACTGCCTGCATGTTGGGCACTGCATAAAGCCAGTCGGTCTGCTCTCTTATGGCTGATGTGCTTAACAGGAAGTAAGATTAATTAATGGTGACATGCCTCTACTCACAGCACTGGGAATGCAGAGATGGGAGAATCATGAGTTTGAGGCCAGATTTACAAAGGGAAACTCTTATTTAAAAATATAAAGTAGTCTCACACAAAGAAGCTGGGAGACTAGGGTTGGGTATTGTGTGTCTGTAATCATGCTACTTGGAGCTGATTTAGGAGGATGGATAGTTCAAGGACAGCAGGGGCTGCTTGGTGAGTCCCATGCCAAGCTGGGCTGTGTATAAAGAAAAGAGGGAATAGGAGATTAATTAGAAGTTAGGTAATAGTTATTGAAATTTAGATTTCTTTTTAATCCGTAAAGGTAATTTGTACCTTTAACTGAGGTACTTGGAAGGTTCCTGACTTCCTAATGAGTTTGATATGACCTGGAACACATGAAACCTGTTTCCAAAAAATTTTTTTTAAGTAAAATGGGTGGTCTCTTGTAGTACATTCCTTTTATCCCGGTTCTTGAAAGGCAGAGGCCAGCAGATCACAAGGTAACATGATCTTCATAGGAGCTTCAGACCAGCCAGGTCTATGTGGTAAGACCCTGTTTCTTAGTGAAATGATCTTGTAGCCACATTGTAGCTTCTTAATGTTTGTGTCCTGTTTAGTCAACTGCTCAGTCTGTTCAGTCTGTCACCTCTCCAACCGCTCTAATTGGTTGAGGTTTTGAATGTTTCACTGTTGCTTTTAGTGTTTGACCCTGTCCTCCCTACTCTGCACATAGTTGGTTTTCCTCTGTGAAGTACACTGGCATGGAAATACTGCATCTAGTACCTGGAGGCCCCACCCCACCATCTGTTCTTGCCCAGCCCATTCTTACTTTCTAGCATGCCACCATCAAAGTTATGCTCTGTTTTATTTTATTGTTTTTGTTTCTGTGGGACTGGTTTTGGGCTCACTATGTAGCTGAAGATGGCCTTACACCCAATTCCTTCGCACCTGCATCTCCCAATGCTGGGTTTATAAGTGGACCTACCACTTCTGTCTTAAGTGGGTTTATAAGTGGACCTACTACTTCTGTCTTAAATCTCCATTTCTAATATTTGCTCCTACATCTCTGTCCAAATAACATTGCTCTCAGAGACATTGTGGTCTCAGACTGTATCTTCCAAGACCACAGGTCTCAGGAATTAAACTCAAGGCCATCAGGCTGATAGCTGCGACCATTAACTGAAAAGCCAGCTTGCTGACCTTAGAACAATTCTGACTCCAAATTTTAGTTGTATATTTGCTTTTACTATATGGAAGAGGGGGGCGTTAGAGTTTGGTCTTTGAAACAAGGTCTCACACTTTACTTAAGGCTTTTCTTCTGAAGCTCACACTTAGCCCAGGCTAGTCTCAAACTTTTGTCTATTCTCTCACCTTGCCTTCTGGAGTAAAAGGGTTACAGGCATTAGTCATCATACCTGGACTGAATTTTCTATGTAACATGTCCTATGTTCCTCTACTACACTTCCAGACTGTCTTGTATGCAGACACTGTTTAAGAGACATTTTTGTTTGGCATATGGTGCTTATATAGAAGATGGGTAGAATTTTAATAAACAGGTTCTGATTGGAGGTTCTGTGATCTTTGTGGATTTTATATGTCCACACTGAATTCCTCACAGACCGGCTTAAGGAGTCCCTCTTATCTCACTCAGAAAGCTTAAAACCAGTGTTGGGGAGACACAGAATACAAAATTGGTTGGCCTTTAGAGATGACACATATCTATTCATTTGTTCATTATCCTGTAGTGTTTCCTCCCAGATCCAGAGAAACATGACTTGCCCTAGTTGTTTACATTATGAATTTCAATTTCTGTTTGAGTGCATGCATGTGTGTGTGCTATGAGGCTAGCCTTGAGAGCTTATACCTTCCAAGTGGTGCTTCATAGGTGTCTAACTTTATAGTAGCCTCAATTCCTAAACTCTTAATGCTAAGATCAACTATTATACTCATTGAAGCTATAGTACTTTAATGATTGTTTCAGACTAAATAATAGAATGGTATCATGAATTGTAGTTACATTAATATCATAAATAAAGAAAGAAGGTAAAATAAGGGTTCTAGGAAGGTGGCTCAGCAGTTAAAAGAGGACTAACTGTTCTTCTGGAGAGCAATGGGGTTGGATTCTAGCACGTACACAGCTACTCAAAACCAGCTCCAGTTCCAGAGGGGTTGACCTCCATGGACACTGCACACAGATAGTGCAGACATACACACAGGCAAAATACAAACATACATACATACATGCATACATAATGTGTGTGTGTATGTGGTGTGTGTGTGTGTGTGTGTGTGTGTGTGTGTGTAAAATGAGTGGACCTAGTTTTCTTTCCCAGAACCTTTAGAAGGTCACTTATAATACCTGTAACCACTCAGTTCCCTTGATTCAGGACCAGTTTTGTTTTTGTAGGTGTCTTGAGTACCTACACACATCTTAATGTTAGGAAGCAAATCCTAGATACCATAGTTCAAAACATAGAGTTGAGAGCTACGCAGTGTTTGCAGCTTTCCTCTTCTGTTACTTTAAAGGAGAGTTGGAAGCAGCCTGGTGTGAATGTGGAAAGAAGCAGCCATGAATCAGCCTCTAGACAAAAGCACACTCTTCACCCTGGTGTATCCCTAGGATGCAGCTCTCAAGGCTACTTCCGTGGCAAAGCATTAGCAAGCTCAGGACCCAGTGATGTCTTTAACCCGGTAATATCCTGTGGAACAGGCCTAGTTCTCGCTTTTTGGAAACGTTCTGAACTATATAAAAATCACTTCAAATTCTGAAATACCCTTTGCCAAGAATGTCAGTTGTCTCTTAACAGTTTGGAATTCTCCATTAAATATTAGATTGTTTGATTGTATTGCCACTTGGGGAAATAAGATGGTTGGGGACTGGTGTTCAAGAGTGAACTAGACTTGATTTCTTCAGTGCTAATCATTGTTCTTGTGAAAACAGAATCCTTAAGGTAAAATGCTTAGTAGGTAAGATCTAGTATTTTGTGACTAACTTAGAAATGAATATAATGTGATTTTTAAATCAGCAGTATCCAAAGAATTTGCAAATATTTTTTAATTAAGTAAAAAAAAATCTTTTCTAACGCCCCCCCCAGATGATTAAAGAATCTTCAGAGTTTCCATGAGTCCTAGCCTACACAACCCATTTCAGCAGATGGTGGTTTTGTTATTTTAACTGGCCTTTTGTTGCACACACACACACACACACACACACACACATACACACACACACACACACACACATACACACACACACACACACACATACACACACACACACACACACACACACACACACACACACACACACACACATTCTTGTCCCTTGACTTAGGAGCAGAGAGGAAAGAGAGACTTGTGTCCTCTGCTGCAAGTCCACACTGTGAGTAGCCATGTGACTTCGACTTCACCATTCAGGGGGGCAGAGGGCTTATTTCAGTGTAGCAGTGTTTGTCTTTAAACTAAACTATTTTAATTCCTTTTTTTTTTTGCTCTGATTCAGTGTCTGTAAAGTCTCACCACAGCAATAATTTAGCAGTTCTTTACTACAAACTTGTATTTTTTATATACTTTTAATTCATTTGGCCTTTAGATTGTCATACACAGTGGATTCTGCTGAGGATTCAGTGTATAATTAGAGACATTGTATCTGCATGTGGGTTATAGTAAAGTCAGAGGGACGTTGATCTATCTTGTTTAAACACGATTTAGGAAAGAGAATCATTGTCAAGTAGACGCAGGCAGATTAATTCCTAAGCAAACCAGGAAAGAGTTTTGCTGTTTTATTGCAGCCTTTTGATTTAGGACAGAAAAGATGCCTTTAATTGACACCCACAAGTATAAGTCATAATTTGTAAATATTTAAGATTCCTTCTCTGGCTGGGAGGCTGTAATGCTTGGCATTGAGCCCTTGTTACAAGCTTTTTCATAGCCCCAACTCCTGTCCTCTCTCTTCACAAGTATAGTGTTATCCTCTCTTATGTGACTACCACTGCTAACCCTTTTGCTAAAGGGTTAATGAATATTAAGCAAGTTTGTGGTATTTGCATGTTAACACAGTACAGACAGAGTTATGAACACCTGTTGGCATGTGTTTGGGAGGAACTCTAACTACATAGGACATGCATGGGTGCAGATTGAAGCCATCAATTTTTCTTTCTCTAAATTTATTTGGTGTTTTGACAGGCATGTGTGGGTGCGTGCATGCATGAGTGTGTGTTGCCCAAGGAGGCTAGAATGGAGAACCAGGAGCTAGAAGCCCCTGGAACTGGAGTTATAGATGCTGTGAGCCCTAAGAATGGAGTCAGTTCTTCATCTCTTCTGCAGGTCAGACCCCAGCCTTACCAGTAGTAACTGGCTTTAAGGACAAGCAAAGCTGTGTGTGGTGCCTTTAATTCCAGCACTAGGGCAGTAGCCCCAAAAGGGTCTCTGAATTCAAGGCCTACCTGGTTTACATACAGGGAGTTTCAGGAGATCCAGGGCTACATAGTGAGACCCTGTCTCAAAGGATGCAAAACAAAAAAAAACTTATTTGATGTAAGATTTGAGTAGTAAGTTTGGTTCCAGGTTTGGATGGTGGTGGTAGTCTTGTTCTCCACATGTGAGTCTTTGCCTTTTCATCTATCACTTAGTAGCAGTAGAGTAGTTCTATATACTTTATGTTTTGCCGGAATTATATCAAGTTTGGTAGCACTGGCATGTATTGGATATCACCTATAGCTCTTTGATGTGCTATAAGCCTGTGTAATTTCCTTTACCTTCTACCTCAGCACTTAAAACAAACATGAGGTTACAATCCTAGGAGGACTCAATGAATTTGTTGTCAAGTTTTATGGACCACAAGGAAGTAAGAACCTGTGTGGGTATGTGTTCTTTTCTTTTTATAATCTTTACTAGACAGTTGAACTGTTAACAGGCACATGGCTTTGGAAAGTAAGTCTTAACTAAATACTAGAACAGGTGAGTGAAGAGATCTGTGTCATTCATGCACTTACCTTTTCCACATGTTCTCAGTTCTATCGAGGATGGACACATCCATATACCCGGGTAATGTATTTCTTGTTCTGTTTTTGTTTGGGGGATTGGTTAAGGTAGGAGAAAAAGGAACATGCCTATCTCTTTACAAACTAATGAGTAGTGTTCAACAGGATCTAGCAAGAACGAAGGAATATTGGCTTAACTTTGTATATTTTAAAAGAAAATACATGTTTTTTGTTTATTTCTATTTTTCTTGTACTGATTGACCTCGGGTTTTGTGCATGCAATGTAAGTGCTCTGTCACTGACTTACAGTCCCTTGTCACCCCACCCCTCTCCCTCTCTTACTTTTTAAGTTTTAAAAACTAATTTTAAATGTATGCGCATTTTACATATGTATGTGTATACTTGTATAACATGTGTGTACCTAAGATCCTTTAGAGGAAAGAAAAAGGGTCAGATCCTCTGGGGCTGGAGTTAGATGTTGCAAGCCATGATTTGAGCATTGAGTGTTTCCTCTGGCTCCTGCCAGAACTGCAAGTGTTCTTATCTACTGAGAAGTTCCCTTTTATTAAGATTTATTTTTGCTTATGTATGTGTGTGTGTGTGTGTGTGTGTGTGTGTGTGTGTGTGTGTGCGCACGTGCATGTATGGAAGGGCATAGGTATGTGTACATGAGGCTCAAGACTGACTCCAGGAGAATCTTTCTCTTTCTCTTGCTGTCTGAGGAAAACTCTTTCTCATCCAGCTAGTCTGACAGGACAGCTTGCTCTTGGACCTCCTATCTCAGATAGAGAATTCTCAGGTACAGAATGTAATACATAGGTATACACACATATTTACATACACACTGTTAGAAATGTCTGCAATTATACTCAGCTTCATGGCTAAGTTTTAGGAGAGTCTCTACACGCAACTCTATATATTTGACTCTTCTTTGTTTTGTATTTTTTTTTATATTACCAGTTTCCAACTAGTTATCCCAAGAGGAGTATAAAGCATAAATTTCAGATCTGTTATTTATTTTGACTCCCCATACCTTCAGCAGAATTATCTACAAAATAATTTCCTGGAGAACACTAAATGCAATCAATTATCTTTTGCAGTCTGTTCATGCTAGAAACCCTGGGCCTGTCTTGAGTCCAATGAGTTAACAATTCACTACTAGTTCTGTGAGGACATGGCTCAATATAATACCATCCTTTCATCCTGCTTCTATCCTGGGTGGCTGCTTCATTTGTTTATCTTAAGCCATTTATATCAAGAGAAATCAGAACATGGTGGGAACGGGTCTTCCAAATTTTCTGGAAGGAGAGGCTAGACTCACTGAAAAACCTCAGGTTTTTTTTTCTTCTGGGGTTTTATTGTTTACAGAACGTTTGTTGTATTGAGAGAAAAATAGCCAAAGCATCTTTGACAGAAAGTTCTGCAGCAGACAACACCACCTGAAACGTAAATGTGGGGTCCTCTTCTCAAAGTGATCCTCTGGGAGCATGGTTTTCCATTGCATTCTCCTCCACTCCCATTCTGGACCACGATGACCCTAAAGCCAGCCCGTCTTCTCCCTCAAAAGGAAACTTACACTCGTTTACTTTGAGCATCTCCACATTTGAATGACCTACATAAAAACTCAAAAGAAGCCATGAACCTCATTCTCCCCTTGTTCACTAACTCAGCAAAGGGTTTTGGAGGGTGCTTTTGAGACAGGGTAGGCTTAGATTCCTGGCTATCCTCCTGCCTTCGACTCCTCTGTGAAGGGACTGCAGGTGAGCCACGTCTCCCTGGCAAGACCATTGCATGTTATGATTCACCTTTGGACGAATCAAACCAACATAATCTTGTTACCCTTAGGTAGAGAGAAGCAGGTGTGGGGCTGTCTGTGCAAAAAGTAGAATCTGACCAGGAAAGGGACTATAAATGTACAGTCCAGTCACTCAGGAACTTAATGCAGGTACAAGAAACTTATGTCAAAGTGGCCACAAGATTCTTACCAGGAGATGGACGAATATATCTCCATGTTTACTGCTAGAAACCAAAGCTTTGTAAGAAATCTTGAATTTATGGGGACAGTGGGAAAGTGTGTTCCTGATTGTTATTTCCAGATCTCTTTCCTGAAATGCAGGAGAATAAGTCCCCTGGGGTTTGGTGACCCCACTTCTGAGGTGTTTTATTTCAAATCATTTTTTAATGCATGCTGACTTTACCTTCCCTTTTCCTCCCTAAGAAAAAAAGACTTGTTGGTACTCCAAAAAAAACAAAAAACAAAAAACAAAACAAAAAACAACAACAACAACAAAAAAAACCAGAGGTGTTTCTAGAAATACTTTTTAAAAGTGTCAATCAGAGGGCACAGAACAGAGCCCGGCCCATCTGCCACGCAGACCGCCAACTCCTAAGGATTGAAAAACTGGTGAGTAGGAGATCTGGGCAGCCAGGGAGCAGAGAGAGCTCTGCAGAGTGTGCGCATGGGGCACACCCTCCGACCTACCTGATCCAGGGACCAGGAGCAGAACTTTGGAGCTTCTGTTTCCACCCAGTGGTGACTTCAGGGTGCAGAGCAGAGCCCGGCGCATCTGACACGTGGACCGACAGCTCCTGAGGGTTGAAAAACTGGGACCAGCCACAGAACTTTGGAACTTCTGTTTCCACCTGGTGGCGACCTCAGGGTGCAGAACAGAGCCCTGCCCATCTGACACGTGGACCGCCAGCTCCTAAGGGTTGAAAAACTGGTGAGTAGGAGATCTGGGCAGCCAGGAAGCAGAGAGAGCTCTGCGGAGTGCTCACAGAAAGCACACGCCCCCCACCCCGCTCTCCATGATCCAGGGACCAGGAACAGAAGTTTGAAACTTCTGTTCCCACCAGGCGACTCTGAGGCATAGAACAGGGCTTGGCCCATCTGCCACCTGCACTAGTGGAGATCCAGGGACACAGACCAGATACAAGGGAAAGGCGAGAACACATCACTGACAACAAAATGGCAAGAGGAAAGCGAAAGAGTATATCCCAAGGAAACCAAGACAACCTGGCTACACCAGAACCCAGCTCTCTCATAACAGCAAACATCGGAATTCCAAACACTCCAGAAAAGGAAGACACAGACCTGAAATCATACCTCAAGATGCTGATAGAGATACTTGAACAAAAACGGGAGGAAAAGCAAAAAGATTCAGAAGCTTTTAAAGAGGAAACAAGAAAAACACTCAAAGAACTCAAAGAACTAGAGGAAAACAGAACCAAATAAATGAAGAAATGGAAGAGGGAAATTAAAACAGAAATTGACACAATAAAGAAAACACTAAAAGAGATAACTCTACAGGCAGAACACCTAAAATAAAAAATAAGGAGTCACAGAAGCAAGCATTTCCAATATATTACAAGATTTTCGAAGAGAGAATCTCGGGGGAAGAAAACAATATTGTAAACATAGACAAAACATCCAGAGAAGATGCAAAAAACAAAAAGCTCCTAACCCAAAATGTCCAGGAAATCCAAGACACAATGAGAAGAACCAACCTAAGGATAATAGGAATAGAAGAGGGAGAAGAGTATCAACTAAGAGGCACAGTAAATATCTTCAGCAAAATCGTAGAAGAAAACTTCCCTACCCTCAAGAATGAGATGATTACGAGCATAAAAGAAGCCTTCAGAACTCCAAATAGGTTGGACCAGAAAAGAAATACCTCCCGACATATAATAGTAAAAACATCAAGTGCCCAAAGTAAAGAAAGAATATTAAAAGCAGTAAGGGAAAAAGGTCAGGTAACATATAAAGGCAGACCAATCAGACTCACACCCGATTTCTCAACAGAGACTATGAAAGCTAGAAGAGCCTGGACAGACATCATGCACTCCTTAAGAGAGCACAAGTGCCAGCCCAAACTGCTATACCCAGCAAAATTATCAATCACTATCGATGGAGAGATGAAGATTTTTCAAGACAAATCAAAATTTATACAATATCTGACCACAAACCCAGCACTACAACGAATTATAGGTGGAAAACCCAATACAATGAGGGAAAATACAGCCTAGTAAAAACAAGAAAACTCCTAAACAAAAAAACTAAAAAAAGAAAAAAACACAGACACAACTCAACCC